>NW_022631049.1:101098-340256 GCF_010015895.1 Lontra canadensis
CCCCCCCCCCCCCCCCCCCCCCCCCCCGTTTCCTTTCAGCAAGTAGCAACAGTCACGTTCAAATTAGAGTGGCTACTTTGAGTCTTACTGGCTTAATTGGTTCCGGTGAACAGGGATTTGTAAGCTTGTTTTGATTTTACTTGCAAACCTAAAACCTCAAGAAGTTTGTACCGAGTTTTAGGTTCGTAAACATTTGAGAAACATTAAAACAAAAATTAAGTAACTTTGTGAGAATTTGTATCCTTTATAGAGTGCCTTGCTTATGTTCAAGACTGAGAGAAGCCGGGTTTCAGAGGACTCAGTCCTTCTTGTCATGGGTGGCAAAGAGAAGGAGCCTGAGAAGGATGATCTTAGGACAGGGCTCAGGGCTTAAGGACCACCAAGCCCTTACTGTTTGGGGGACTAAACTGACCGAGGGAGCACAGGTCCTCAGATCCCAAGGATCTTTCTTTGATGTTATCCTGCCAGCCAGATTAAGGATACCTGTCCTCCAGAAGATACTCTTTTTTTCTTTTAAATGGTTTTATTTACGTCATCTCTACCCACGACATGGGGCTCGAATTCATGACCCCAAGATCAATAGTCGCATGGTCCCCTGACTGAGCCAGCCAGGTGCCCCCGCCCCCCGCCCCTGCCCCGCAGATACTCTTTCACTTCTAGGAAGTTGAAGTTCACTTCCAGGGTTGAGCTTCTGAAGACCAGTGGAATCCAGCTGCTAAGAGGGGGAAGCTGAGGTTAATCGAGTTCCCCTGCAGCAACTCACTCCCCAGCCCCACAGCTGGCCCACGGGGTCCTAAAATGGGGCAGGGGAGTGTCTACTCAGCAGGAGTTTCCCAGCCCATGACCTGGGGGTTTTGCTCTGGTATTTGCCCGGAAGTAGAGCTCACTATGGGAGAGTGCATGGTCCTCCCTGGAGGAGTGAGGTTGGGCAGCCACCAGGCATGACTATCTCTGCACATCAGGGTAGGGATATATGCAAAAAGATGAAAAAGAGGGCAGCAGAGAGGCCAGATGTTCCATCCCCTGACACCCAAGGCCGGAGAACTGGGAGGAACATGGAAACTAAAAAAAACTTCTGCCTGCTCCGGGCCAGTCCTTCACCAGAGACCGTGCAAGAAGGAAACTGACTGTGTTCTCTCCTCCCCTGAGCAGCCTGTGGTGGGAGGGGCAGGAACTGGCCTATAGGCAAACAACCTTTCAGAGATGGCGAAGGCAGGGGCCTGGTGAGGGCTGGGAGCTGAGGGCTGAGGCACATGAGCATGATGGCCACGTCAGTGTCTCCAGAACTGGCTTCTCGGGTGGTCAGAAGATCTAGGAAATGCTTACATGGACTATGTCAAAGGACTGGCCTTCCAGGGCCTCTCACAGCTTGATGAGGGAAACTGAGGCACAGAGCTAGAATGTGCCTAATGCCATTTTTCATTCAGCAAAAATTGAGCTGGACCACCTATCGTGTTCTAGGCCCTGTGTTAAGCTGTGTGGGAGAAAGAAGAGGGATGAGACCAGAAGGGGATAGTAGGAAAGAAATGTGGACAAAGAACACAAGAAAGCAGAGAAAGTTACCTCAGTCATAAATGGTGTCTGAGGGAGTTCAGGATAAAATGTGTTCATGAATTAGATTGCTGCTGGGACTGGCAACAAAACTAAGGTCTCTGACCAACTGAGCTAGATCAGTGATCTTCCCTCCCTCCTTTTAGCCTTCTACAGATACTGCTGTGCCCTTAGCTCTCTTAGGAAGAGCCAAGAAGGACCCTATTACCATTAGTGGGGTAGGGATAGAGATTCAGGACACGATGAAGGAAACACCCAGATCTTTGGGCTGGGAGGTCCACGGTATTTTTAATTTCTAGAATCTTGCAGATCCTACTTTTTCTGTTTCCCCATGGGGACTTACATGGCCAGTGACACAGAGTGGGGGAAGAAAAAGGAACTTCTGAGCATCTAAGTGGTCTGCTGTCTTCCAGACACAGGGCTGGCCCTCTACATTCTCGAAATTACCTCATGGGGCAGTCCAATTCGTTTCTATTCTCTTGGCCTGTGCCTGTCTGTGAGTATATGTTAGATGATGAATGCTAGGGGCAGAAGCCCATTGTTTGGGCCCAGCTAGACCAGAAGGTTTGGGAGGAATAGGGCTCTTCTGTGTGTCTCCTAGCATGCTGCCTGGCACTGAGTGGGTGCCCAAGAAGTACTTCCAGAACTCATAGACAAGAGAATTCCTCCTTCGTTCTAAGGATGCTGGGTCATCTACTCCAGAGCAAGGTTCTTTCAATAGCAAAGCACCTATGGCTTTCTGGGTGACTCATTACCCCAGACTGGGGCAGGGGACGGCTGCCTGCAGGGCTGGTGGTGGGTGAGGCTAGTCTCAGAGCCTGCTGCTGGCAAGTCAGGAGACCTCTCTTCCTTGAGCAGCTCCGGGGAGAGGCCTGACTGGGGCCTGAAGGAGCATGTTGTCTTCCCTACCTTGACTTGAGCAAACTTCTTGGGCCTCCGTTTCTGCCCCCTGGCCTATAGATTGGCAAGAACTCTGCCCACAGCCTGTTCCTTTGTGGTTGCCTCCAGAGAAATGCAGAGGATGAATGGAAAAGGGGAAACAGAGGCTGAGCCTCTGGAGAGAAAACGGTCAGGACTGCTTCCCAGATGAATCCTTCCATTTTCTTTCATGACCTTACCTCACTCCATTTTGGCTGTGCCCACATGACCCCAAGTGTTTTGTTTTGTTTTTAAGGGGCTGTTTTCTTTTCAACTTTTAATTGAAAAGTCATATGAAGTGGACATGCTCGAGCTTCCCGCCAAAACAAGCCCAGACAAACAGCTCCAGCAAGGGCTCAAACAGCCTCCAAAACCATCATTCACGCCATACTTACTAAGCACCAACTGTCTGTTCTAAGAGGGACATGACCATCTGGCATCTTTATCTGGTGTGGTGCTGAGCATAGAGCAATCGCTTGCTAAATATTGAATGAATTAAACTTGGGGAAACCGATATATGCCTGCCATTGTCCCTTATCTCAAGCCCCAACATGGGGCTTGAACTCAACAGCCTGAGATCAAGACCTGAGGTGAGATCAGGAGTTGGATGCTTAACTGACTGAGCCACCCAGACGGCCCTCAAGCAGCTAACACATTACGAATCAGTTGCTATTGGGGCGCCTGGATGGCTCAGTGGGTTAAGCCTCTGCCTTCGACTCAGGTCATGATCTCAGGGTCCTGGGATGGAGCCTGGGATCTGCTCAGCAGGGAGCCTGCTTCCCCTCTTCCCTGCACCCCCCCCCCCCGCCTACTTGTGATCTCTCTCTGTCAAATAAATGAATAAATAAAATCTTTTAAAAAATTGTCAAATATTAAAAAAAAAAAAAAAGAACCAGTTGCTATTAAAATGAATAGCAGCAGGAATGGAAGTTAAAAGGTTGACAAGCCTACGGAAGATTAAACCCCTAAAAAGAGCCCATTCCTCACCCACTGCAATGGCTGAAATTAAAAAAAAAAATTGGTAATACCTGGTAGGAGGATGAGGAGCAACTGGATTTCTCACCCCTGCTGCTGGAGAGCCAGTTTTTACCGCCCATTTGAAAAAGTGTTTCGCAATATCTACTAAAAGGAGACATAGACCCATCCTATGACCCAATAATTCCATGCCTAGGTATATACCCAAGAGAAACAAATGCATATGTTCACCAAAATGCATGTAAAAATGTTCATGGCAGGGGCACCTGGGTGGCTCAGTCAGTTAAGCATCTGACTCCTGATCTCAACTCAGGTCTTGATCTCAGGGTTGTCAGTTCAAGCCCCGAGTTGGGCTCCATGTTGAGCCTACTTTAAAAAACAAAAAACAAAACAGTGTTCGTGGCAGCTTTATTCATAGTAGCTCCAAACTGGAAACAAGGCAAAAACCCATCAATAACAGAGTGAATAAATTACTTAGGATATACTTACACAGTGGAATACTACATAGCAAAACCAGAAAAACAGAAACAAATTAACTACTGATGCAAGCCCCCAGATAAAGAACTCTCATAGATATGAAATTGAGTGAAAAACCCAGAATCCAAAGTGTACAGATTGTATGATCCCATTTATATGAAGTTTAGAAACAAGTAAGTACAATTATTAGCAGCAGGAAGTCAGAATAATGGTTTCCTATGTTGATTGCGAGTATAGGTTGGGAGGAGGCACAAGAAACCTGAGGTGCTGAAAATGTTTTATCTTAATGTGGGTGGGAGTTTCATGGGTGTAAACCCAGGAGAAATTTCACTGAGCTGTATGAGCAAGATTAGCACCCTTGGGGAATGTGTTCTACCCCATTTTTAAAAAAGATTTTATTTTTTAAAGGAATCTCTATGCCCAGTGTAGGGCTCGAAATCATTACAATCCCTAGATCAAGAGTCACATGCTCAACCGACTGAGCCAGTCAGGTGCACCTGTATGTTATACCCCAATTGAAAAAAAAGGATGGATATTATAAACATGTGTATACCTTAGTATCCCTAAAAATTTAACATTTTAGTAATTCTGTTCTCTCTATAGAACGTGCTAGTGTATGGGACTAGTATCACCAGTGTGAAGGCCACTAGTGAGTCCTGGATGGAAAGCCCGGTCAATCCATCACCTTTGGTCCATCCCTCGGGGCCTCCTCCCTATTGAGAAGACTAAGATCATCAATTATTGCTTCAACCCACTCCCTGACCCTCTTCCCATTCACTGATGGACACCCATGCTCATCCTTGGAACCCTTCCTCCCTCTCAGAGCACCAAGGCCTTTCCTCCTTTTTTTTTTTTTTCTTTGAGATTTTGTTTTTAAATAATCTGTCCACCCAACATGGGGCTTGAACTCACAACCCTGAGATCAAGAGTCGCATGCTCTGCTGACTAAGCCACCCCTTTCCTCTTATTGGTCCACCCTTTAGCCTGTGTTCTTGAATCACCATGGTCCTGTCTCCTCAAGAACTATTCTGTCTCTCACTTTTCTCTTGCTTGCATTTTCAATTTTTTCCTTTCAACTGAATCTTTCCTTTCAGACCACAAACAGCTCAAGTTTCTCCTACTAAAAAAAAAAAAAAAAAAAAAAAAAAAAATTCCTCTTTTGGACCCCACCAGGAATGCCCTATATATATTTTTTTCCCTTCTATCCCTTCTATTCCTTCGTTCACTGCCTAGTGTCTCTTTAATTCACAGCTTTGGCCACACTACTAAAATTCCACAGGCAAAGGACACTACTGAATTTTCAATGATCACATGCAAAGAATGCTGTCAGGCCTTACTTTCCTGATACCTCTGATGCTGCTGATTCTCCTCACTTTGAAACTTGATACCTTCGAATTTCAGACACCATGAGGTCCCAACTCTCTGTGTTCCTGCTGACCCCCTCTTCTCTATCTCCTCTGGGGATATTGTTCTTTACACGCCCTTCCAAGTGCTGCTTCTCCCAGCTCCACCCTTGGTCCCCTCCCCACCCCCACTTAGGCATCCTTCATGGGTGGTCTCATGCTTGTCAATGCCATCTGTAGACCGTTCACTCCCAGATCTGTTTACTCTGAGTTCAGGGCCATGCGACCAACTGATTGATGGACAACTGCGTCTCAAGGTTCTCAGAGCACTTCAAGTTCAATGTGTTCAAACTCAATCCAGGATTCTACTCCCCAATCTGAAATTCTTTATCTCAGTTGGTTGTACTCTGCCACCATTCGCCAGATCATTCCAGCTAGAAACCGGTAGTGAAGGCGGGGGTTCTCGTCTCTAGTACTGTTGATATCTTGGGCTGAATCATTCTTTGTTGTGGGGAGACTGTGCTGTCCCACTCGTAGATGTTCAGCGGCATCCCTGGCCTCTATCCGCTGTATGCCAGTAGTGACCCACCAATTGTGACAACTAAGAAACGTCTCCAGACACTGCCAAATATTCCCTGGCAGGGAGGGTGTCAAGCTATCCCAGGGTTGAGAAACACTGGGTCCAAAGCATGGGTTAAGAAGTCAGTTATCCGTGTGTAACCTTGCATGAGTTAGCTACCTGCCCGAGCCTTAGCTGTTTTTCTCTGTAAGGTGGAGGTAGTTCTCTTCTCATAGGTAGGGCTTATGTAGATCATACAGGAAGTGTATGGTCTGTCCCCAGTGGGGCCCTGGGTGAGAAGAGCAAAAACTCCTCTCTGTCCTCACACTGAAACTCTTGAGTCCTCTCGGTTTTATATTCTGAGTGTTTCTACCCACTCTTCTCTTTGCAAAAAACTCTTCTCTTTTTGCAACTGACTGAATGTTCCTGTCCTGCCAATGTTGCTATGTTGCAAAGCCTAATCCCCAGAGTGATGCTGTTAGGAGGGTGAATAGGGCATGAGGGCAGAGTCCCTTCCGCCACATGAGGACACAGAAGATGCCTTCTGGCAACCAGGCCACGGGCTCTCACCAACACCGAATCTAACCTTGGACCTCCCCGCCTCCAGAACAGTGAGAGGTAAGTGTTCTTGTTGAAGCCACCCGATCTACAGTATTCTGTGACAGTGGCCCAAATGGACCAAGACACCGTTCCTACCTGGCTGACTGCAGCTGCTCTGCACCTGGCTCTCACCTCCTGTCCAGCCTTGTTCCCCTCGGATCCGCACTTCCCACCCTGCCCTGGGCCCTGTGGGCTGGCAGCTGCCCACCTCCGCGGTCCTACCTCTTGCCCCTCCTGGCCTTGAATTTCTAGTCTAGCCATGCTGAAATGTTAGGCATTCCTTTTATACCCGTTTCCTGCCCCCGTGTACTCAGACTGATCCTTCTGCCTGGAAGAGCCTCCCACACTTGCATCTTGCCGACTACTTGCTTTGAAGGCCCACTTGAATTTCACCGGCTCCAAAAAGTTACACCTGGAGCCTTCTTTCTCCGGCTGGGCTCAGTGGTCGGAGCTTTCCCCTGTCTGAGCTGCTGTCTCCTTGCGCTGTATTTTTGTTTCTGCATCTTGTCTCTGCTGGGCTGCATGGGGAAGGCATTGTGTCTTTTCATCTCTGTATACGTAACATCTAGCACATTCCCGGACACGCAGATGGGGCTCAGCGAGTATTTATTGAGTGAGAGAATGGCTACAGCACCCTATTGCCCTCTATGTTAGGTTTAGAGCCATAGTTTAGAAATGGTTATAAAATACTTCATGAATCTACTCTCTCTGGCTCCGAGGCAGGGCTTCCCCGGCCAGGGGCTGTGGCAGGCAGGGCACCGACCGGTAACATTGCATAAATGTGAGGTTGACTAATGCTGCGGGGAGCCACACCAGGTATCTGCTTACGACAGCATCTGCCAGCGGTTCTGAGAGACAGAGGCACAGTTTTCAGCTTTTTTGTCTGTGGCCTTTCGAAGTATCCTAATCCATGGTCCTTTCTGGAGATGCACTCTTCTCTTTACTCCTTCATTGGCCTCTGGATGGACAAGCTGGAGTATCTCCACTTGGCTCAGCCAGTCCTCGGGGCAGAAATATAAAAGCACTACTGTGCGCATGATCTGTCTGAGAACTGTTCTTCTGTCTGGTATCCCCCAGAGGAGCCCACCAGGAGGTCGCGCCTGCCTCTTCCCAGTATCTGTCACAGCTCGGGTGGTGTTAGACTCTCCTGACTAGGCCCAGGGAAGGAAGCCCAGACAGGCACCAAGAAGTTAGAGGTGTTTGGCCAATCTTGCCCTCCTTCTTCCTCCAGTAACAATTAAGGCTTTGTTGGTCAGGCCTGAGGTTACAGGCTTGGCCTTGGAGTCCTGAGAACGTGCTAAAATCCCTTTTCCAACCCAACCCTTTGAGCCTCAGTTTGCCCATCTGTCAGGGGTGTGTGCTGGGGGCGGGGCGTGTAGTAGGTAGACCACTCAGGGCCCTCCTTTCCAGTTTTCAGGGTGCTGCTGGCCTAAGAGGGTAGATCTTGCTTGCACGCCAGCGGGGACCAGCAGGGGATCCCGGGAAGCCGGGCGACATAGGCGCCACTGGGAAGCTCTTAGGCAGAGCGGTCCCTAGGGCCAGAGGTCGGGCCAGAAAGAACCCTGTAACGAGGCGGGAAAGTTCTGCGGCCTCCGAACGCCGTTCGCGGGTCAGACCCGGGTCTCTCGGAGCGCAGGGGTCGGCTGGGTCGCGACGGGCGGGGGCGGGAGGGACGGAGTCAGGAAATTCCCAGGAAATTCCTTTCCATTCCGGCATACCCTGCCCCCTTTCCTTGGGGGCTGACTTCTCCGGACCCTAGGAAGGACAAATGAAATACTTTCCGGGTTTGCTCGCGTCCCTTCTCCAGCCTCTGGCCGCCTGGGGCTTGGCGCGCGTGGGGGGCAAATTCAGGCCGGCTCGCCCGAGTTCGCCGCCTTCCCGCGGACGCGGAGCGGGTCCAGTACCCGGCGGCGACCGGAGCTCCGGGGCGCGCTGCCGCTCGGTCTCACAGCTTGGGGAAGCGTCCCCCGGCTTCGGTCCCGTTCGGCTTAAGCTGGTGTCACATGAGCGGCGGGGGAGTGGGCACCCGGGGAGTGGGCGGGGGCGTGCGCGCCGGGAGGGGGCCCGCCCAGCCACCTATATGCGCCGAGCCCGGCTGACGGATGCCAGGAATTCCCAATGAAAGCCGATGGGGGGAAGTTTGGGCAACTCGGCCTGGCCAATGGAGAACCTCGGGAGGGCTCTGCCCCTTTCCTCCGCCCCCGCCCGCCTCGGCTCCCGCAGCGCTAGTGTGTCCGCCTCGCTCACTGTGCGTGGAGATTTAGGTCCCAAGCAGGCAGTCCGCGAGCTCCAGCCGCCGCCGCCGCCGCTTCCTCCCGCAGCAGCTATCGCGAGCAGCGCCGCGGCGGAACCGGGCGCGGGGAAGCGAGCCCGGCCCCACCAGCCCAGCCCAGCCCAGCCCAGCCCAACTCCCTCCCCACGCCGGGGCAGGAGCAGCAGCAGCCGCCGCCGGGAGAGAAGGTGGAGGAAGAAATCCAGCTCGTAGCACGCGCGCACCATCATGGACCATTATGATTCCCAGCAAACCAACGACTACATGCAGCCCGAAGAGGACTGGGATCGGGACCTGCTCCTGGACCCGGCCTGGGAGAAGCAGCAGAGAAAGGTCAGCAGCCTCCCCAGCCCGCCGCAGCCCCCCGGCTCAAACAGCTCCACCCGCCGCGCTCCCGGGTCCCGGCTCCGAACGGGCTCCAGGCTCGCACGAGCGGGGGCGGGGGATGCGCGGGCGCTGCGAGGTGGGGTGTTGGGTTACAGGCGCCGGCGGAAGGGGGAGAGCCCTTTCCCAGAGCCCGCGAACGCAGAGCCCGAGCGCGGGGAGGTGGGGCCGCCGGCGAGCAGGTCGCCTTGGGGTCCACGATTCAGGCCACCCGGCTGCAGCTGCACGGCCCCCGCGTGGGCAAGGGGTGGGAGGAGGTGCTTGGGAGGCTGGGGCTGAGCCGCTGGCTGCTTGCTCCGGATCGATTTTCCCTTCCCTTCCCCGCCCCCTAGCCGCCTCTCCATATGGCGTGCGGTGGCAGCGCGCTTCCTGGGCCGCCCTGGGCTGGGTACCTGCGGGGGGCCAGGATCGCGGGACTCTGCACCTTCCAAGCCCAGCCCGCAGGCCGGGGGGAAAGCGGGCGCCCCGGGGATTGGCCGCCACCTTTGGGTCTGCCTGGAGGTGTGGACCTGCTGGAATGGGGCCGGAGCCGAGAAAACTAGGGGGCAGAAGCGGGTTCCCCAGCCAGCCCTGTGGGGGCGGGGTCAGGACGGCAAACCGTTTTATTGCTTAACTCAGCTGCGGGCGGACACGGGTTTGCGTTTGCGTCCTGCCCCTCCGACACCGCTTATTCCTGGGAGAAGGCGAATTTGGGCAACTTGATCAGAGTTGACGGGCTTCAGGACAAGAGGTTGTTTACTGGGATATTTGGGGTCAGTCATTGGGGAATTCCTGCTTAGCCACCATCCCCAGGCATCCCAGACGAGGTGTACTGGGTGCTCACGCCGCCACAGGGGCCGGCTCGGAGCTGGCGATGGGACCTGGGCACAGTGGCCAGTGGCAGGAAGAGGTCCGAAACCACTCTTGTGGGGCGGGAGAGGAGGGCGCCCCAACCCTGCCTCTGCTTCCTGCCTGTGCTGTGAGCTCTTGCCCCAGGCGGCCACGTACCCTGAACACCCCCCCCCCCCCCCCCTGTCCGCTCCCCCCCGGTCCCCCCTCGTTTCATCTCCCCCCTCCACCCCCCCGCTGATCTGGGAATGGGGGGGGACAGGATGGCGCGTCCCTTTGGATAGTGCGGTTAGGGCTGGGCTTGAGGGAGAACGCTCATGTCCAAAAATGGTAACATTCATTCCCTTTTTTAAACTTAAAAGGGGGGGAGTTTAGGGAGCCGACTGAAGTTTTTTTTTTTCCAGCCAAAGGCATCCTGTATTAGCTCACTCAGGAATCCTAAGCCCTGAATCGGGGCCCTTTTACTCACTTCATCAGACAAGCAGAGGTAATTTAAAACACACGCACAAAGGGCTTCCTCAAAGCCTGAGACCTGAGACCTGAGACCCAGGAGGGGGCTTCGGCCGGCCGGGCTCTATAGGGCAACAGCAGAAGGTCTCTGGGTTGGAGCTGACTTACTTGCACAGTGACAGTTGCTTAAACATCCTCCCCCTCTTCCTGTTGCCCCCACCCCCTCAGGGTCTGGGAGGGTGGATCTGGGGGAGAGGCTGTGACAGCCCCCCACTCACCACGCTTACTTCTTGGCACAGTTGGGCTCTTGGTGGAGCTGTGAATGGAGTGGGTAATTTGGAGATTCTTATGGGGGCAAGGGTAGGGGCTTTTAAAAATTTCAGGATGAGGCCTTCTTGAGACTAGATTTTTTTTTTTTTAAAGATTTTATTTATTTATTTGACAGACAGAGATCACAAGTAGGCAGAGAGGCAGGCAGAGAGAGAGGGGGAAGCAGGCTCCCTGCTGAGCAGAGAGCCCGGTGCGGGGGGTGCGGGGGCTGGATCCGAAGACGCTGGGATCATGACCTGAGCGGAAGGCAGAGGCTTTAACCCACTGAGCCACCCAGGCGCCCCGAGACTAGATTTTAAGTTGGATAGGGGGAGGTGGGATTAGGGTGGTGGATGTCTTGGTATCTTCCATGGGGTGTAGAGGAAATATCCCTGTTTACGGAGCACCTACTATGTGTCTAGTTGTGGCACAAGTGACAGGACTGTGGGATAAAGTTCCTGGGAGGGCGGAAACTCTTGTCTCCCCAGTGTTGGTCACTGGACCCGTGTATAGTATTGTATATTAGCGAATGAATGACTGTATTAAATATAATTGGGGAGAAAAATTATATTGTCTCTGTCTCTTTCTCTGTATACATATATATAGACTCATGAAACTCTGATGTGGGTGCTGGTGGGTGTGGGTGCCTCTGCGTAGCCAGGTGGGATCAGGGTCCTCTGAGAAATCGGGCGATCTAGGGGGTAAACTTGGTGGTTGAAGAGCTGACATTGGTAGACGTTAGCCTGGCACACCTGAGGCTGAGGAAATGAGCAGAGGGGGAGGTAAGCAGTCCAGAGTCCTAACTGGTGCGTGGGGGGAGGGGGCTGCAATGCAGCCATCTCAGGGGCAGGAAGCTTCCCCTCACTTGTCCCTGGGTAGTGAGGAAGGCAAGAAAGTTGAGCTTGGTGTCCAGAGCCTGTGAGGATCTCTGGACCAAGGGAAGCCAAAATGTGCTTTGGCAGGGTTGATGGAGGGGGTGGGGGTGTGGGACAGGCTCTGGGCCTGACTTTGAAAATCCAAGGTTTTTTTTTTTTTTTTTCTTTTCCCCTGCCGTGAATTCTGTAATCTTGCGTGGGCCTCTTTTTCTTGTCTGAAAATCTCACCTAGTTCTCGGTGGGGTCGTGGGGATATAGGGAAGTGGTACTAGATGGGAGATCAGATCTAAAGTAACTTGTTGCCTTTTTTTTTTTTTTTTTTTAAAGATGTGTTTATTTATTTGAGGGAGAGAATGCCCAAGTGAGAGGGGCAGAGGGCTAGGGTGAGAGAGCATGCTCTCAAGCAGACTGAACTGAGCACTGTGCCTGGGCTCGATCTCATGAGATCATGACCTGAGAACCAAGAGTTGGATGCTTCACCAACTGTGTCACCCCAGGCGCCCCAACCTGGGTGTTTTGACAGCCTCCCTGCTGAGCGTGGGAGATGAGGGATGAGGGGGATCAGAGCAGACTAGTGGACAGAGGAGGCCGGCTATTCTGGATGGAGGCAGGAGGGTGAGAGCAGGTGGGTGGGAGGACACAGTGCGGTGGGATACAAAGGCTTCTGGGTGGGAGGCAGAAGGCTCTGGTTTTGGCTGCGGTGCAGTTACAACAATTGGAGAGACTTTGGGCATAGTTTCTCTGAGCTACTATTCAGCAAATATTTTGGGAGCACCTACCCTGGCAGGCAGGCCCCATTCCAAGTGCTGGGGCTTCAGCCGAGAAAGCTCCCGACAGGTGCTTCCGATCTGTTTCCTCCTCTGTAAATGGGCCGCATTCCTGTCCCGCCCTGCCCCGCCGAGCCCTCTGGGGCTCTGACAGGCCTCTGATGGAATGATGTGGCAGGAAGTACTTCCCTGGTGATTGGGGAGGCCTAGGCAGAGGCAGGTAGAAGTCTGCATCGGTGGGCTGTGGCTTGGCCCGGCTTCAAAGAATGCTTCTGTGCAGAGTTCACGGGGCTGGCCTCCCTGCCTCCAGACACAAAATGCAGTGGCTTAGGGAGTGGGCTGGCCTTCCCCATCTTCCTGACCTTCGAGGCTGAGCTCTGAAGCCGCCTTTTTGAAGGGAGCAGGTCTGAACGCCCCTTCTTTGCCAGGTGACGATAGCCCTGGTTTCTTGGCTCATGTGTGTCTCACGCACACCCTCCTATGTGTCCCCGCCGGACACAAGGCCAGCTGGAGAGAGCATGGACTCTGAGTAGCAACCTGGCTCTCCACTTGACAGGCTTGTGACCTTGGGTGAGTTACTTTAACCGCTCAGCCTCCAGTTCCTTATGTATAAAGAGGAGCTAATATCCCCACCTGCTGGGTTGACGAAAATTTGTAAAATGGCAGTTTCCAGCTGTTAAGTTTTATTCTCTCTGCTTTCTTGTCTTTTGAATCCTGGAAGCTCAGGTTTAATGGGTATTCCCACAGGTGCCAGTCCTGGGGTTTTTAAAAATTTATTTATTTATTTTATTTTTACATATAGGAGCTTAGTCAATGTTTGTTGAGCTAATGGTGTTGAAATAGGCATTCACCTGGCAGGTGAATGAAGGCCCAGGTCCCTAGTCTGCACCCACATCGTGCCAGGTCTCAGGAAGATGTTTATACTCCCTGCTGACCTGCAGGACCATGGCAGGAGCTGGCTAAGGCCACCGGTCCAGGGGGAGGCCTGCTGTGGAGGGATTTACCTGGAGGGGTTTACAGGACATCCCTCTGCCTTGAAGGTTAGGGCTGCAAAAACCAGAGTGATGCCCAGTGGAAGTAAAATGTGCAGGAGGAGAGAATGGACTCAATTCAGTCCTCCTGCCCCTCACTGTTCTGCACTCCTGCCTGCCTCAGTCGGTGCCTGGGGCCGTGGCCGCAGGACCCAGCTTCTTGTGTTCTGTGCTGGATCCCTGGTGTCTAGTACAGGGCAAGCTGTCGGGAAACACAGTACCACGCAGGGCTCCCAACTCCGGGGTGGGAGGTGGGGCCGGGGATGGGACACTTTACATTCCAGACAAGCTGCCCCGTCTTGGGGCTATATCCTGGCTCCAGCCTCTGCAGATAGACGTGCTCTGGGCACTCTGGGTTCAGATCTTGGCCCCCCTCCATGGACTTCCTGTGTGACCTTCAGTGAGTCACCTGCCTGCTCTGTGCCTGATGATGCCAGTGGGGAAATGAGGAAATTAATCATTCCTGCCTGATAAGAGTTGAGTGGAGGTTTATACCAAGTAATGTGTGTAGGGAATTTAGCATAGCATGTTAACAGTGAGTGCTCAGTAAATACATGTTAACTCTTGAGGAGCCAGAGTTTCTGTGGCCTTTCGCACATATTCTTGGAGATAAGGTGTAGCATATAAACCCATCTTAGAAGCAGCCGACTCCTATGGGGCTAGGAGTATGCAGAGCTGTCTCCTTGTTGACCTTGGGCCTTGAAGTGGACTCTGGCTCCTTCTGTGTCACTTGACCTTTCTGTTTGCTTTGTCCCTTCACTGTAGAGTGGTGTAGAATCCTTTCCTACCCTTTACCTACCTCCTGGGTATCCAGGATGGAGAGATGAATGTGAAGTTCCCGAAAGCTCTGTCAGTTTGTTACAGGACAGGTAAAATGAGCCCAAAGCATGAATGTCCTCCAGCGGATATGGCTTGGAGTGTCTTGGGGCCCCAAGGTCAAGTAGCTGAGGGCATTCTTGAGGCCCTGCCCACACCTCCGGGCAACCTGCCAGCCCTGCTTTGCTCTAGGACTGGTTACAGCCGCTTCCCCTCCCAAACCTGTCTCTTGTGGGTGCTCTGAGAACACGTGCCCCATGGTTTGCCAATGTTCGCCAAAGCCCGTAAGAAAGCTGGATGGGGGCGTGGAGCCTTGGGGCTGCACGGCAGGCTCTGGCTGTCACCTAGGCTTCCCTAGGACAGATGGGAGAAGGCCCGGAGCTCACTGAGAACCACATTGCCCAGTTTTGAGGAGTGATGAGATCCTGGGGGGCTGTTGGTCACTGGAGTCGGGCTTGTAGGAGTGATAGGCCCCCAGGCACCAATTTCCTGAAGCTGACTTCTTGAGGGGCCGCTGCCAAGGCTGTGCTCACTGCAGTGGGGGTGCGGGTGGGGGAGGCCTGGACCCATGGGCCCTTCCTTGCAGGCAGTTCTAGGTGTGAGGAGGTCAAACCAAACGGGCGTCTGTAGTTTGCTGGTGGTGGTTGGGATTTGGGCCTCTCCTCTCCTCTAGGAAGGTCTAGAGCTGGGCACCTGGCCAGTGGCTCCAAACTGTAAGCCTGGCTTAAGGACTTGTCCCATGAAGCCTTGGTGCCTTCTATGCTTCTAAAACAGCCTGGGCCTGAGACCTGAGATCTGCTGCTGTGTGTCTCTAGAGAAGAGCCAGGGTCTCTCTGCCCCGCTACCTTCTAGTCCCTTCTTAGTGTAAGAACATCAACGAATTCCCCTGGCGGAGTCCATCAGCGGCGAGCATTGGCTGAATCCGGGTTATGTGTCCTGCGCTCCACCCGCCTGGGGTCGTGCACATCCTGGTTTAGGTGGAGAGGGAAGCAGAAAGCTAGAACGTCGCACCAGGCAGCGCCCCAGATGGCCAGAGGTGTGGTGTTGGCTGCTGTGGGGCAGGAGCCAGCCCTGCTCCCTCTCCGCGCTGGTGGAGGAGGGGAAGAGCTGGGGCCATTGAGCTGCTTCCTGAAGGACTGGCGGCGTTTGAAGATTCTGCTGGGAAGCCCCCCCTTTCTTGGCAGTTGGGCTGTGTGTGTGCGTGTGTGTGTGTATAAACAAGGGCAGGGCAGGAGGGAGCCAGGAGAAATGTGGAAGGGCAGACCAGAGGGCAGGCGTGTCTAAGCTGCTTCAGCTCACCGGCCAGCACCTGCTCCCATTTTTCTCCCTCCTCGTCCTTTGTCCCGACCTGACCTCTCACCTTTCCAAGAGACCAGGCTCTTTGTACCGCTCGCAGGTGGGGCTCTTGAGCCCCACACCTGTGCAAGCATCATGGGGACCATTCCAGACAGTTCACCTGACCTGAGCTGCCCCCACATGTAACTCACCCAGGCTTTTCCTAGGATGGGGTGTGCAGCCAATGGCCTGTGGTCTCAGGGTGCCTTCCCCCCAGCCCTGCTTTTCTCCCCACTGAGTATGCTCGGTGGGCACACAGCTCTGCCAGGGGCTGGGGACCTGGGCTCGGTTACTCACCAACGACACTGGAGAGGCTTCAGAGCCCACTGGCTGGTTTGGACAGGTTAGTCCCTGGAGAGGTCATGGCCAAGAGGCTGTAGGAAGAGGAAAACCCTTAGCCTGGTTCCTGAATCCTGGCCACACTGGGTCAGCCCACTCAGACTCCTGATTCAGGCCCGGCGGGGTGGGGGTCCTCACTGCTGAGGTACCAGTGTCCTGCTAAGCACTAATTGCCCAGACCTGGTCCTGCTGGAGGCAAGGGGCCTTGGGAGTAGTGGGGGCAGGAGACCCAGCAATTCAGGGCTCAGAGCCAGCATGGAAGCCCACCTTCCTTTTTTTTTTTTTTTTTTTAATAGATTTTATTTTTCAGTAATCTCTATACCCAACGTGGGGCTTGAACTCACAACCCCAAGATCAAGAGTCTCATGCTCCACTAACCGAACCAGCGAGGCATCCCCTCCCCCCCTCTTCTTAACACATCAGGATTTCTCACTGGGTCCTAGGCTAGGCATCAAGTCCAAGCTCCCAGAAACCTTCCTTCTCAGTGTGTAGGGGGTAAATTTTTACAGAGAGGGCTGGTCAGGTGCTCTCTTTGCTGCTTTGCCTGCCCTCACCCCTGCTCCCATGTCCTGCCTGGGATTATCTGGCAGGTTCTCAGCACATTAGGCACCTCGAGTCTGGTATAGTGATGCGTTGGTCCCAAAGCCACGTGGGTGACCATCATGACCCCAACATGCCCCCCCTCCCCGCCGCAACGTGTGCCCCATTCAGCCCTCCCAGACAAATATGCAAAAACAGTGGCAGTCCCCAACAGCCTGGGCATGGTCATCTTCCCAGACCAGAGCTGGGAGTAGAACTGTACTTAAAAAAACCAACCAACCAACCAACCAACCAACCTTTTTCTCATCATATTCATAGCGGCTCCCCCCATCTGAGTACATGCCAAAGATCAGGCTCTGTGTTGGGGACTCTGTGTTGAATTAGCACATCTGATCCCATGAGGCGGCCACTTTATCCCCATGTTACAGATGAGAGAGCTGGCTTAGAGCAGCAGCGTAATTTTCCAAGATCACACAGCCGGTCAGAGGAGGGCCTGGATCCCAGGCTGGGCAGTGTGGCTCCCCTGTTTGCCTCCTTACCACTTTGCTGCTTATCAAAGAAATGCTTGTGTTATCTGGGAACATCTGACCAGAGACAGAGATGAAAACATTCTGGAATTAGATAGTGGCTATGGTGGTACAACCTTGTGCATACATGAAAAACCATATACTAAATAAACTAAAACTTGCTCAAAATACGTGTACACTAAATATATGTAAATATAGTCTAAATATATATAAATATACTATATAAGCAGAACTTCTAGAACCCCCTCAGATGGGTGACTTGTATGGTATGATTGTGTCTTCATTTAAAAAACCTGAGAAGTGATACAGAGGAGAAAGTGACAGTTGCCTGTCCTCCTACCTCCGGAGCTCAGCGGCCTCTCAGGAGTTTCTGGTGCTCTCTGCCTCCTGGCCCCTCTTCCTCCTTTGTGTCTACCTGTTCTCTGTTGCTCACTGTTTACTCTGAGGTCAGGGATCCAGGTTCATGGGGACTGAGTGGGAGAGCCACAGAAGAGGAAAATAATCAAGAGGGGCATCTTTCATAAAAAGCTTGATGTGACCCTGTGCTTGGAAACTGCTTAAGAATAGATCACATATAAGCACAGGCAAGTAGAAGGCGGGGGTGGGGAGGGAGGGGGTGGCTCTCCTCATCCCCCCAAGGCCAAGTCCCACCACACCTGCTCTTCTAAACCCTGTTGGTTGGGAGTGCTTCCCACCTTCTGCCATCCCCAGGGTTAATGGGGTGGCGTGGGAGTGTCCACGGGGGGGTGGCAGCTTTCCCCAGGGCCCGAGTCCTGGGAAGTGTGGGGGGGGTCATCCCCCAGGAGGCAGCTGCATGCTCTCAGGCTTGCTTAGCAATAGTGGGAAGAGGTGACTTAGCCCACTACAGAGGCGGGAAGAGAATCAAAAGCAGCCAGGGATGGAAATCGGGAGTAGATGCAGAGGATGCTGTTACCCTGGAAACTGCCTGCTTGGTCCTGGGCTGTAGCCGGCTACTTTGGGGCTGGGGTCTGCTCTTCATTGAGAGGTTGTGGGGTCCTCTCCAGGCCTGCAGGGTGGGGGACACAGAGAAACACCTCTTGCACGTGGCTTGCATGTTAGACATGTTCTCTCCGTTTAGCATCCACGACAGCCTTGGAAGGAACGTGGGATGATCACTCCTGACAGATGAAAATCCCAAGCTGGGAGAGAGAAAGTAACATGCTCACCAGCTGCAGAGTGAGAAGGGCCTGGGAAGGAAGGTGCTGATGCCCTTGGTCTTTATTTATTTATTTTTTTAAAAAATATTTTATTTATTTATTTGACAGAGAGCACAAGTAGGCAGAGAGGCAGGCAGAGAGAGGAGGAAGCAGGCTCCCTGCCAAGCAGAGAGCCTGATGCGGGGCTTGATCCCAGGACCCTGGGACCATGACCTGAGCTGAAGGCAGAGGCTTAACCCACTGAGCCACCCACATGCCCTGCCCTTGGTCTTTAAGGGGAACCTTTTGGTTTAAAGTATTTCCCAAGCCCGAGACCTGGGAGGTTATGTAAATACTGTCTACCTCCTGGGGAGGGAAGAGAAGAGGAGAGAGGGAAGGCTGCAAAGGAGCATTTTCTGCTTTATATGAGCCCACCAGTATTTATTAAGAATGTCTTGGTTCCCCAGATAAATAAAATGACTGATTGTTACACTATTTGAGGGTTGTATGGTTTGAATTACCTCAATCTGTCAACCCTTGGAGGAAGGTACTGTTATTTTCCTTGTTGCAGACAGGAAAACTGAGGCTCAGAGAGGTTCAGTATCTTTTCCAAGCTCAACCAGCCAGTAAGCCAGGTTATGAATGAGCCCAGGCAGATCGACCTTGGAACTCAACTCTTAACCATAAGTACAGACCAACCTTTTGGTATTCTGTAGTTTATGTTTTGAGAGACAAGGCTTATGTAAATGAGATCGTAAGGAACAGCTAAAGATGGTTTATAATCAAGCATTCATTATAGGATTCATGGTTGGGGCTTTTTTTTTTTTTAAGATTTATTTATTTGAGAGACAGAGAGAGAGAGAGAGCACAGGAGTGGGAGGAGCTGAGAGAGAGTCAGGGAGAGTATCAAGCAGTCTCCCCAGTGAGTGTGGAGCCAGACGTGGGGCTTGATCTCATGACCCTGACATCATGACCTGAGCTGAAACCAAGTCAGATGTTTAACTGACTGAGCCACGAGGTGCCCCAGGATTTGTGTTTTTTTTTTTTGTTTTGTTTTTATTTTTATTTTATTTTATTAATATTTTATTTATTTATGACAGAGAGATTACAAGTAGGCAGAGAGGCAGGCGTAGAGGGTGGGGGCGGGGTGGGGAAGCAGGCACCCCACTGAGCAGAGAGCCCGATGAGGGGCTCCATCCCAGGACGCTGAGATCACAACTCGAGCTGAAGGCAGAGGTTTAACCCACTGAGCCACCCAGGTGCCTCTTTTTTTTTTTTGTTTTTAAAGTAAACTCTGTCCCCAATAGGTGGCTCAAATTCATGACCCTGAGAGTTGCACACTCTACTCACTGAACCAGCCAGGTGCCCCGTGATTCATGATTTTTAACATTTGCGCTTTACACGTGGTCTTCCCTTCGTTAATCATGATGAGCAAACTTGTGAGGTCTTACTCCCTTTCTATACAGAGGGCAAGTAAGGTTCAGAAAGGTTAAATGACTTTGCCAGGGTCTCTCTTTCAGCTTGAACACGGGTGAAGTTGGTTTTGAATCCAAGTCTTCGACTGAAGGGTATGAGAGGCTAAGTCAGGCGAGCAGGGCCGACCCGAAGTTACTTTTCCTGGTTGAAAAGGTAGGAGAGCGTTTTTTTTTTTTTTTTTTTTAAGATTTTATTTATTTATTTGACAGACAGAGATCACAAGTAGGCAGAGAGGCAGGCAGAGAGAGAAGGGGAAGCAGGCTCCCCACTGAGCAGAGAGCCTGATACGGGGCTCGGTCCCAGGACCCTGGGATCATGACCCGAGTTGAAGGCAGAGGCTTTAACCCACTGAGCCACCCAGGTGTCCCAGCATTCTTTTTTTTTTCAAAGATTTTATTTATTTATTTGACAGAGATCATAAGTAGGCAGAGAGGCAGGCAGAGAGAGAAGGGGAAGCAGGCTCCCCACTGAGCAGAGATCCCGATGTGGGGCCCGATCCCAGGACCCTGAGATCATGACCTGAGCTGAAGGCAGAGGCTTAACCCACTGAGCCACCCAGGCGCCCCTAGGAGAGCATTCTAATTGTATTTCTCCATGCTTCTGAGTAGAAGGAGTAACTGACAGGAATAGACGGAGGTCCCCTGAGCCTGAAGGGCCCCCTGGGTCCCCGGTGGCCTCTGTAGAGCTGACCCTGGCTTTTGGGAACTGGCTTCCCTGCTTCAGGACTCAACCCTGTCCCTCCTCTGTTGCTGTGCTTCCCTGAGCCTCACCTGCTCGTTGTCTTTCCCTTTGTTTGGTCACCAGGGGAACGGGCTTTGAACCAGGGAGCCTAGGCTCACTGTTTATTTTTATTTTAAATGGAACCCAAAGCTGGAGGTTCTTGTTTAAACTGTGAGATTGCTAAGAAAGCTGGGGAGGGAAAGTTGGGGGGCTCAGGCTGGAGTGAGTTCAGGCTTTCCAGTGCTGCAGGCCAGGGCAGGGGACAACCCTGGGGGGGAGGACAGTGCCCTTCATGACCCCCACTTTCAGCTCAGGTTGTAAATCAGAGGCCCCAAGTGGTTCAGTGGGTGGCGGAAAAGCGGTCAGGGGGCTTGGGGGAGGGAGCCAGTGACAAGCTGTCTCCTCTCTGCCTTGGTTTACCTGTTGCATGCTGGTTGGTACCAGGGGCCTGGTCAGAGTGCAGACACAGGCCAGGGCAGGGCCCACACGGGAGCATTTTTATGGGCCCGAAGATTTATTTTTTAAAAGCCATCTGTAAAGCTGATTATAAACGGATGGGAACAGAATGGAGGGTGCTGAGCTCTATTTTCAAGTCCTCTGTAGGTGAAACACCAGGAGGGGTGGGTACATTGGGGTGGGTGGCCTCCTTCGTGCAGGCCTCTGAATGGAACTTGGCTTTCCATCTTGCAGGACAAGCCGTGAGCCCTGCATGTGGGTGGGTGGATGGGGGCTTGGTGCCGTCGGATTCTGTCTTCTCTCCTTATGTCCGATGTCGGACTCTCCACTGTCACAGCTTTGGGTTTGGGGAGGGAGAGAAGTGAGGCTTTCAGTTCTTCTCAGTCCCAACGCCAGGAAAACAGGATCCCCACCGCCCCCCAGTTGGGGTCTGCGGTGGGGAGGGGGCACTAGGCCTCCATGTCTGTCCTAGGTGTGCAGGCCGTGCACACGTGTGAATGCAGGTACATGTGTGTGTGTCTCTGGCTCTCAGAAGCCCCTGTGTTGATTTTGGCCGCTGTCTTGACTTTGGCAGAGGAGTGGCTCCCTTGCAAACACCACAGACATCCTCCCGGTCATATATAATGGCAATTTCCAGTGGAGTTCCTGATATTTCGGAAAGGCCTTTCTTTCCAGGAACCTGAAGTACTTTTCCAGACTTGGCTCTGGGAGCCGGGAGATGGAGGAGGGGGCTCATGAGTCGTGCTTTCCCGGAGCAGGGGAAGCGGGGCCAGACCCCTGGTTTCCTGTCCTTTATCCTGGATCCTGGCTGGGATTGTTTGGAGGTATCTTTGCAGGCATGAAACCCCAAGGCCTCCTTTTAATTGCGACGTTTCCCCAAACTTGAGTCTCTGTGAAAGCCACTGTTTTTGCTTCAGTTAAACAGTACTTAATTTAGAGGTTCATTGTACGTAACAAAAAAAAAAAAATTAAGGAAGGCTGCACTGCGGTGTCAGTCCACTGGGCCTGTGTGGGCTGCTGGCACAAGCAGAAAGGCTGCAGTGGGGCACAGGGGTGCCAGACTTGGGGACCTATCCCTGATTTCCCCTTCCATGGGAGCTGCTGGTTCAGAGGCCCAGGCCCAGGGAATTTGTCTGGGAATGTGGAGCTGAGCATTACCCCGCCCCATGTGCGCCAGCCCAGTAGGGAGCTGTGGGCCAGGCATGGTCAAGTGTTTCCCAGATATTAATTCATTTAGTCTTATTTTTTTTTTAAGATTTTATTTATTTATTTATTTATTTATTTACTTACTTACTTATTTATCTATCTATCTGAGCAGGGAGCCCAATTCAGGGCTTGATCCCAGCACCCTGGGATCGTAATCCAAGCCAAAGGCAGACGCTTAACTCATTTGCCAGGTACCCCTCATTTAGTCTTTATGAGATGACTTAGCTGGAGGTAAAGAAATTTAGAAAGGCCTTGAAAGGCTCAGACAGTTCCAGCTGGTATTTCTAGGTTTTTCTAGGCCAGTGTGCAAAGACCACGTGTTTTACTGGTAGAGGTGAGGTGCTGCGGTGCCCGTCTCCCATGCTGTTCCCATCCTCCCTGGAAGTACCGTGGTCTGGTGCTCGGTGCTTTCTGTCCTCAGGGTGTGTTGTATTGTGCAATCCCTGCCTGTGTAGTCGTCTATATTTTAAGTGGTGGCACAGCCAACGGCACTGTGTGTGCTTGCTGTCCTTTCTGCTCACGCCTTTTCTGTGCCCTGGAGCCGTTGAGGTTGGCCTGGCCCGCTACCCTACCCCGTTTCATGGGGGAGACCACGGCTAGGGCCTGGAGGGGCTGAAGGACCTGAGGGCCTTGGCCGGGTGGCAAGGGGGCTTCCAGGTGGAGGCAAGACCAGAAGCTGGGTTTCCTGCCTCTGCGGGTTGCTCTCTGTGTTACACCTGCTGCTCTACACCCCTCCCCCCCGCCCTGGTTCAAAGACTCCTGGTATTTGAGGAGGAAGGGCAACTGCAGCCAGCCTCAGTTTCTTCTTTCCTTTCCTCCCACATGTGTTTTGGCACCCGGCTCCCATTTCCTGGGGGCCATTCGCACCCTTGCCCGCCGCCCTCCTTTCCCAGGGCCTCCGAGAGTCCGCTTCTTAGGGACTCACTGCTTTGCCAGTTTTTCTCCTCCCAGAGTAGCAGTTGTGGTTTTTATTGCTTCTTGATGAAGCAGATGCGCAGTGACAGAAAGCTACTGTGGATCTGGGAGTGCTTCTAAATGAGTTTGCATTTTATGTCTCACACTGGCATCTTTCAGTGTTGGGAAGTTAGTTGTCCTCTGCACGTAGGGTTTGGGAAGAGGCCGAGGTGGAGAACCACAGCTGAGCCCTTCTTGGCCGGGCCCCAGGGGTGGCTGGTGGGATTCCAGATATGTCTCCGTGCCCCCGGCCTGGATCCTGGCTCTGGCCTTTTCTTCCTTCTCTGCTGGCTCTTGGCCCCTCAGCACTTGCCTCGCCCACTTAGCGCCTGGGCAGAGGATGGAGGGGGTGGGGTTGGAAAGGACAGGCGTGTTGGCAGCCCTCATCACCCTCGCTTTGGGCATTGTTGTGAAACGCTTGGCTCTGAGGACATTTGGAGGGTTCTCGGGATGTCACTGATCTATGAATGACTTGGGGCTCCTTGGATGATTGGACGTGGGCCTGTGGGGGAAGTCTCAGGAGCCCCCCCGGGAGGAGGGTTGTCATCTGGGCCTCCTGGAGGCTATGCCTCTGTGATCTGGACAGACTCACGTCACCTCATCCCAGAGCCTGGAAGCCTGGAAGGGTGGCTCTCCAATGTGACCGGGCGTCAGAATCACCCAGAAGGCTTGTTAAAATGCAGATGCTGGATGCCATTGTCAGGGTTTGTGTTTCTCCGGGGTGGGGCCTGAGAATTTGCATTTTTAACAAGCGAGCAGGCACTTCAAATTTACCAGCAAAGGAGCTAGACACAAGCAGGGGCAAAGAATGGGGCTACTTTGCAGTCTGCTGAGGAGGTCTTGACGAAGATGGTGACTTTGCTGATACCACCTAGTGCTTCCTCCCCCTCCCCCTAAAATAAGTAGAAGCTGCATTCTTTCTCGATTTGGGTGGCCCAGGCCTGGGGAGGGAAATGGGCTCCTGCACCGTGAGCAGGGTAACTCCTCGGGAGACCCCTGCTGGCACAGGGTAGGTGCTCAGCAAGTATTAGATGTGCTGAGTGGTGACAGTGGGTGCCTTGGGAGGGGGTGTGGCAGGGTGGCAAAAGCCCAGGTCACCAAGGGGCACAGCAGTGGGGCTGAATCTAGGGCCCAGAGCAGAGCCCTGATGGCTCCCCAGCATCAGAGGTATGTGGCCTGGAGTCTGGAGGAGGCCAGAGGCTGGGGAAGCATCAGCTGGAGATGGGGTCTGAGACTAGGATGACTTCAGGCCGGGGGCACCCTCTCGGGGTGTCTGAATGCTGGGCGGCCTGTAATCTGTGCACCCCCCCCACCCCCCAGCTCCCTCTTAGGCAGTCCAGCTGTGTGTTTTCCTCCTGTGGCCAGTGGCCAACTTTGGATTCCTCTCCTGAGGTTCTGGCCATGCTGACACGTCCCTCTGCTCCTTGCCCTGGTCGCATTTGGCTAGGGCCCTTACTTCAGAAAATCTTAGGGAGTTTCTGGTCCTCTTGTATGGGTTTTGGGGCCTCCAAGGAAGTAAAACCTTCCAGCCCCAGCACTCAGGGTTCTCTCTCAGGCAGAGGATGTCAGCAGCCTGTTGTCTGTAGCCACAGCAGCCTGGGGGTGGGGGGCGGTGGAACCCGACAGAAGCTTCAGAGCCTGCCGCTCACCAGCATGTGGAGTCCAGCAGGACCTTGGTCCACCTGCCTCCCTTTCTGTGGGGACCCTGGTGGGTGGCATTTAGGAAAGGAGCAGGTGTGGAATAACCATTCTCTTTGGGACTATCAGTTTGGAGAGCTTGGGAGTGCCAGGGAGGACCCTGTTCTATGGCCTGGGAACGAGGAGAATAGGCGTGCAGGACGTACTAGGCCCTGTGGCTGCTGCGTGATGCTGGACAAGCCACGCGGGAGCCTCATCTACAACACGAGGGGGCTGGGTTAGAGCACGGTGGGAGGGCCGTGTTGTAAATGGCTTACCTGTGTCATCACATGGAGGTGATCTCTAAGGTCTGGGCAATGCCAGCATTCCATGTTTCTACCCTCTTGATGGGGGTTGCTAGGTAGAGCCAAGCACTTCTAGAGGTGATCTTGAGGTTGATTCCTGGGCTTCCCAGCCTGGCCCTGAACTGAACTATTCTGCCAACACACAGAGACTCTTATCTTCAGAAGTCTACCGTGTCCTCAGCTTTCAGGAATTTGTTCCCACCCTCTAGGCAGGGCGTGGGTGGGGCCAGGTGAATGAGTTTCCCTTACGGGATCCAGTGGTGCTCTGTGTTTTGGGCCCTGCGTGTACTCTTATTCTGGAAATGCCTGCTTGGGTGTGGCCATGTGGGAAGCCTGGTGCCTGTGGAGCGGAGGGAGCCTTATTTGGGATTGGCGAAGGGTCCCTTAGCTCAGCTTTCTGGCCTGGGTGCTCCAGGTGTGGTCTGGGGGTGGAAGAGCATCTCTGCCCACTGCAAGGTGGACCGTTCATAATCTGTCTTTTGTGTAGGCTTAGCTGCGTCACGGGACTGGTGCGAGGTGGGAGAAACTCCAGCCTGCACCAGGGAGTAAGGATTTCAGCCTGGAATCCGCCCAAGGGACGGGTGTCAGTAGGCGGCCTTGTCCTTCACTTTGTTTACTTCCAGAACCCAGCTCTAGCCCTTCTTTCCCTTGCAGCAGTGGGAAGAAATCGAACCATAGAATGCCAGAGGGGACTGTACTGTCACCTGGTGCCTCCCCCCGCCCTCCCCACCACAGATGAGACTGAAGTCCATAGTGGTGATCTGACTTGTGCAAGGTCATTCCTCATGGGGCTGGTTTTGGTTAAGGACTGTTTATTCAAGCCCCTATACAGCGTCTTCTGAGGTCATGCTTGTGGGTGGGCTGCAGACAGGCAGGCAGGCGGCCTGAGCTGCTGTTTCCGAAGGCAGAGGGATGGAGCTGGTGCAGTTCTGGCTTGCGTGTGGGTGGTCGAGTTCAGGTGGGTTTCACACATGACAGCAGCTGTGCTCTGCCAGGTTGGAGGTGGTGAAGGACAGGTGGGTCGTTTGTATGACTGTCCTTATACTCAGATGTTCCTGGGACTGCCTCCTGAGATTGCCGTTGAGGAAGGGAGGGAGGAATGAGCCGAAGAAGGGTCAGGGCTGGCGGCGCGCACGGGACTAGTGGTCACGGTCCTGATACTTCCAGCTCACACGCCCGCACACCCAGCGTGGCATCACCCACGTGAGCTTTAAACCACGGACCCTCAGAACCACACTGTGGAGTAAAGGTATTCTTCCATTTTCATCTCCACTTACACAAGAACTTGAGCTTTAGTGAGATTGGATAATTGTTCCAGCCCACACAGCTCTTGCATGGTGTTCTAGCCTTAGAACCAGGGCTGCCTGGCCGGAGCCCACAGTCCTCACCACTGCCCTGACTGGGGACTGAGAGCCCCTCATTCGGGACAGAACTGGGTCTCCACCCTCCTTGGGCCCCAAATACACACACACTCCTGCACTTGCCTGCAGAACCTGGGGTTGCCCGTGGCTGCTGTGTGGTGCTGGACAAGCCAACCCTGCACCTCACCGACAACGTGGGGGGCTTAGTGATAGGATGGGGGGGTGCTCTGCTGTCAGCGCTGCTGGACACACCGGGGCCCGCGCTGTGTCAGGCAGTGGACATGGGGCCAGCTCAAGGCTAGATGTGGGCTTCTCTTGGCCTCTTCCTTTCTTCCCCATGTCTTTTCTCTTTCCCTCTTGCTCCATGTGGCACCCCAGGCACTGGCCATCCCCAACACTGGTCTTGGGAATGAGGTTCTACTGGGCCTTGCCTCTGGGGAGAGGCGGAACTCCCTGCCTTCCTGGGAGCCCAGGGATGCGGGCTGTGCCTCTACTGGCTGCCTTGGCACCTCAAGATTTTGGCCATGTCCGGGTTGGGCTGACCCCGTGTCTGTGGAGGTGCCCCAGGTTCTCCCTTCCAACCTGGTCCTGGTGGTTGTAGGCCCTGCATTTCACATCACGCTCTTGCTTTATCCCCACAACAAGGTACAAGGCATCAAGGCCATTTACAGGTGAGGGGAGCAAAACCCTGAGAAGTCAAATGTGCTGGAGACTCAGATTTGCACCTGAGAGTCAATAGGTCTGTGGGGGCTGAATTGCTCATGCCCCCCAAGGCCCAGAGGGAACAGAAATGGTGGCAGCTGGCTCCAAAAGTCAAAAGCCCAAACCCCAAATAGCAAGGAAACAGTGCTCAACCTGGCTGCAGCATCCTGGGTCTGGGCAGGCTGGGGAGAAGGAGGCGCTGGCCGGACGGGAACCTTTCACAGGTTCGTGAGCATCATTTACCCATTCGGCTGTGCTGGGGCATCACTCCAGAAAGCTCAGGCAGGCCAGGGTGTTGGTGCAAGGACAGCCAGAGCCAGTCTGGGCCTGTCTGGAATCTAGCCTTGCCTCTGGGATTTTGTTCTTTGCCTTTCACGCTCCATCATGGCCGGGGCCTGTTTCTAGGCCAGAGGGGCCTGGTGGATAATACTCACGCAGGAGTCATTGGAAGTGACTCTTCTAATGCTGAGTGCCAGGCGCCGGGCTTGGCTTTTTACCACGAAGCACCGGGACCAGGGCTTTCCATGCGCTGACCCATAAAAATCCACACACCACCACTTCGAGGTGGGCATTAGTATCCCCATTTTATACATGGGAAAATCGAGGCCCAGAGAGGTTTAGTAATTCACCCTGAGTCCTGCAGCTGGTAGTAGGTGGCAGAGCAAGGATTTGAGTCCAAGGGTTTCCACTCAATGGGACCATGATTCCCTTGAAGTCGGGGACCTTCCTGTGGCCTTTTTTTCAATCTCCCAAGCTGGCCTAGCCCCTGATACTCAGAGGGCTTTAGGAAAGTTATAATGATAGAATGAAGGGCGTTTGGGTCCTGCCCTTTGAGGGAAAGCTGTCTTTGTTTGGCAGGTATCCAGGCCTGGCTGCCTGTGGGCTTGGGAGATCAGCAGCAGCCCTGTGGCCCACCCTTGGTGTCCTGCAGCACCCCATTTAGTAAGGAGGCAGGGCTGGGGAGAGAAGCCCAGGAGACATGGCGCCCAAAAGCCCCTCCTTAGCTCTTCTGCCCTTTGGGGAGATTAGAATTGTCTTCATGTCGCACGTGCCATCAGGTGTTGAATTTTCCAGGAGGGATAAGATAGCAAATAATTTAGGACTTTTTTTTTTTTAAAGATTTTATTTATTTATTTGACAGAGATCACAAGTAGGCAGAGAGGCAAGCAGAGAGAGAGGGGGAAGCAGGCTCCCCGCTGAGCAGAGAACCCGATGTGGGACTTGATCCCAGGACCCCGAGACCATGACCTGAGCCGAAGGCAGAGTCTTAACCCACTGAGCCACCCAGGCGCCCAATAATTTAGAATTTAATCCAGTTTTCAACTCATGGCCAGGGGAGAGGGGGTTGTTTCTTATTTCTCACTTTATCTACAATGCCTGGCTAGTGGTAGGCACTTAGGGAATGTTAGTTGCATGAATAAGTTAAAAACAAAAAACTTACTATGGAAAATTCAGATACAGGAGTAGAGGATGGTATAATGAATCCCACTGTACCCACGACCCAGCAGTGAAACTGCCCTGTCACATTTAGCCCTCTGGGCTAGTTTGCTGTGAGATTCGCGTGCTTGCGTGTTGCCTGAACGGCTCTTCTCACATGTACAAAGGACAGAGGTGAGGTGACCTTACAGCCCTAATGCAAACTCACCCTCGTGTCACCTCCATTCCAGGCACGGACAGGGCCGTGCTCTGGGCTTGAACTGCTTGGTAACTGGCCACGTGGCCCGGCCGCAGCCCCAGGGTGGGAAGAAAGTCTCTGAAGGATGAGTTCAGCCGGATATTTGAGGTGGTGAGACATACTGTGGGGCCGAAGGCCTTGTAGCCAATGATCGTCTGCACACTCATTTACTCATTTCACACTGTGGGTTATTTCATTTTTTAAAATGATGTTTTTAAATCCGAGAAAGAGTATGGAGAATAGTATAGTGAAAACCGATGTGCTCACCACCCAGATTTCACAGGTATCAATCACCTGCTCTTTCCAGGTCAGGGTCAGGTGCTTGAGAGGCCAGTGGGCCACAGGCCTGTAAATTGGCTCTTCCTTGTCACAGTAAAAGATGTCACATGCAGTTTAGTGAAGGGAGCCTGGGGAAGGCCTCAACCCACCCTGGAGGAGACAGGTGAGAGTTACAAAGTGAGCTAAAAATCAAATCTGGGGAATGTCCGGGTGAGTCAGGCCAGGGTGGTGGTGGCAAAGGGCGGGGACGTGAACCAGGCAAAGAGTGTGACCAAAAGCATGAGCAATGAGTACCAGGCTCTGGCCAGGGTGGGGCAGGGAATGAGTGAGAAGGAGTGGGCTGGGAGCAGCTGGAGAGAAAGAGGCCTGGGGGTGGGTGGCAGTGTACCCCGTGAGTCAGCAGAGGGGCGAGCACGGCCGTATTAGGGGACAGCCACGGGCTCTGGGCTTGTCCTGAGTCCTGCTCGGCTGTCGGAACTGGACACTGCATGTCGAGAGAGTTGGAGACCCATGCGGTCTGGTGGGGAGGATGGGAGCCGTGTCAGGAGTCATGGAAGGATCCTGGCTGGGTAGAGAAGGCTCCAGGCCATGTAGCAGGGCCCAAGGGAGAGAAGTACTCTACTGGTGGGAGTTGTGGGGGGGAGATGGAGTCTAGCTCAGAATTTCTAATCGTCAGACTTTCCAGAGAAGGAATGAACTGCGGGGTCATGAGATTTCTGGTCTCGGGTGTGTTTGGGTAGACTTGTTGAAGCCCTTGGGAGTGGTGTGGGGAGGAGGGCCCTGCCTTGCCCCGCCCCCAAGACCCCCCGGCTCACTCCATTCTCAGGTTTGAGGCTAGGGAGGGTGGGGTGGGTGACCCCTGGCACAGGTGGAGGAGGTGCTGGCTGGTTGCCATGGGAACCATCTCGGATGTGGGTTTCTAGTTCTGAGGATGCCCTGGAAGGGAATGAGCTCACTCCACCTGCGAGGTGGTGAGTCAGCCTCCTACTTGCTCTCCAGGGTGAGGCTGCGCCTCAGACCACCGGTGCTTCTCTGCCTGACGTGGGCTGTCGTCTCTGGAGAAGAACTGGACATAGTCGAGGTGCCAGTGGAGGCAGGAGGAAGCTTGTAGTCGCTCAAACCTCGGCCCTCAGCAGGGGCCGAACCATCCCATCCACTGGCCTGGGCACCAACTGCAACTGTGCTGGCCTTGGGCTCGCAGTCGCCTGGGCTGGACGGACACAGAGGATGTGATTGTAGAGGTGCGGGGGCCGTGGAGGGAGGCGCACAGGCCATTTGTGAATGGCCGTCCATCAGGGCTGAGGGTAGTTTCTGGGGATGGATGAGGGAAGCTTCCTGGAGGGACTGGCATTTGATCTGATGTGGGGAGGCTGAGGGGTCACTCGTTTCCCAGTCAAGTCCTAGGCATTTGGAGGTCAGGGGTCATGGCCGATGGCTGTGGCCACTCTCCACAGCTGTGTGTCCAGGTGTCTAGGCTGTTGTTCTTATGAGGGTGGGCTCAGTGGACAGCGATGTCCAGGAGCTCCAACAGCTTTCAGGGCACCAGGCATCTTCCTTGGAACTCTAAGCCATCCAGACCACACCCACTGGTTCCATTCCCTAAGGAGCCAATGGCAGCTTATAGCCTGTCCCCTCTTTCAGTATGACAGCCTTGGTGGGGAGGGTGACATGGGAAGGCCAGGGAGCTCTGGCTTCTGCTTGCCTCCTTCCTTCACCCACATGGGCTTCTGTTTCCATTCGAGAAGATAAACAACTTCGAGGGGTGAAAAATGACCATTTAACCTTTTTGTCTAAACACACAATTCATAGTTTCAGAAACCTGTTTTTGTTTTCACCCCCATACATGCATTATTTTTGATAGTGGTAATCATAGTGTATATACAGTTTAGTTCTGCTTTTTTATTTCTCCACATGGGATTTTATCAAAGATTTTTTTTTTCATACATAGCTGCACAGCCTTTGTGTTCTTTCCCTGGAGAAAATGAGATCCAAGTATAGAGTTTGCTTCATGAATATTTTTTTATTTGTACCTTTTTTTTTTTTTTTTTTTTTTGCCTGTCTCCAGAAAGCATTTGAGAAGAGCACATTAGAAGACTCTTGTATAACAAAGTTTTAAAGTTGCAAGATCTGAGTTTTGTCAGGGTGAGGAGGAGGTAGTTGAGAAAACAGTGTTATAAGAGGTTAGTTTTTGTAAGTTTGCCTTGACCCTAGTTTGGAGCTTCCTGGTAGCCAGAGCAAAAGGGGAAATTTGAATTATCATACGTTTGTTTCTAATAAAAGGAAGTATATCAGTTCATGAGAGAGATACTTTTTTCTAAGTACTGAATACCAGGAACGTTTCCATTTTAGGAGAGTGGTACGCCAGCTGATGCTGTCAGTAGTGGTTTCATGGAACACAGAGATCTTTTTTGCATAGTGGTTCTTCTTCTTCTCTTTTTTCTTTTTTCTTTCTTTTCTTTTTTTTTTTTTAAAGATTATTTATTTATTTGACAGACAGAGATCACAAGTAGGCAGAGAGGCAGGCAGAGAGAGAGGAAGGGAAGCAGGCTCCCGCTGAGCAGAGAGCCCAATGCGGGCCTTGATCCCAGGACCCTGGGATCATGACCCGAGCTAAAGGCAGAGGCTTTAACCCACTAAGCCACCCAAGCGCCCTCTCTTTTTTCTTTTTTTTTTTTTTTTTTAAGATTTTTATTTTTAAGTAATGTCCACACCCAACATGGGGCTTGAACTTACAACCCCGAGATCAAGAGTCACCTGCCCCACCTGAGCCAGCCGGGCGCTCCTGCATATTGGTTCTTAAGTCACACCCCAGGAGACATGATGTTAAGTCACAGTTAGATGAAGGCATTTCTGTGAAAAGACGAATAATGAAATATCATCCTCTGCTTCTAGAGGTTCAGCCTAGGTTCAGCCTTACTCCTTGCAGATGCTTCTTATGGGAGACCCTCACTTGAGACTGGATGTCCGGGCCTGGAGATCCTTCCGTGTGGACTCCTGGCGCTGTATTTGTTTGAGGTTTTCCAAGAGCTTTACAGAGACGAGAACTGTTTGCTTTAGGTATAAGGCATGTGAGGACCAGAGCTGCTCTTTTGCTAGGAAAACGAGAGAGTGTGGCCCATCTCCCTTTTCAGAAGGAAGGCTGTAGAGGTCAAGGATGTCCTCTAGAAGCTCTTTTGGATTTGCTCCGTGTCTCAGCCAGGCATTTCTGGCCCAGGCTCCTTGCTGCAGAGCAGGGATGAGGCCCTGCGGGGGGGAAATTAGCTTGCCTGTTGAGGTTGTGCCTGGTGTGGCACCTTTACCAGCTGCTTCTCTCCTCACCGAGGTGACAGTTTTCTCCTCTTCCTTCTCCCAGTGGCGGACATTTCCATGCTTTCCAGTTTTTGGCTATCGTAGCTTATGCCTCTGTAAATACTCTTTTCATGTGGACACTTCTCTGCATTTTAGGTGAATATTTGGGATCGGAGTTAATTGGAGATGACCATTTTACGTATTCATCAGTCGCCTTTGTAAGATGGACTGACTTAATATGCCACCAGCAATATACAACCTATTTTTTTTTAAGCTAATTAAAAAGGAAAGTAATGCTTATTGTGGAAAATACAGCCAAGTATAGAAGAGAAGAGAGATGACCTGGAATTCTACCATGCTGAAGAGTATGGAGGTGTTGGTTTTGGGCACTGCTGGAGTGAACCTGTTGCCCCTTGTCAGGCCGGGGTCAGAGCTGGGACAGTCCCCTCTGAATGGCCGTCCTAGGTGTCCCCTACCTGGCAGGGGCGCCCGATTTTCCCCTGACCCAAAATATCTTAGCCACTAGCCTGCCTGGCTGTGGGCTTACATTTCTAACCTGAAGGCCTTGCTCACATCTTCATCCAGTGTTTAATGTGTGGAAGGTGACTCAGAAAACTGTCAGGACTTAAATATTTGGGAGGAAGATGTGAAATATTATCCCCCAGTGACAACTTAGCAGATTCTTCAGGACCTCCCCCCCCAAGCATGCCAGGGCGAGACCTCAGGGATGGGGGCACAAGCTGGAGGAGCTTTCAGAGAGAAGTGGAATCCGTGTCCTGGAAGTTTTTGCCCAGACCTGCCTGCTGACCACAGTCTTCAAGTTCCTGTCTCTCTGTGAGGCTTGTCAGAAGGACCAGGGTGTTTGGTAACATTGGAGGGAAGTGGGTTAAGTTTTAGAAGAGAACTAAAGCTGCCACCTCTCACTTCTCCCCGTTCACTTCCCCGGCCTGGGCGCTGCTCTCCTGTACCCCTATCTGTGGGAGGAAGCCTGGGGGCAGGAGGGCCGGCTTCCTGCGCTGGCCAGGCCCCTGCTGAACTCTTGGCTGGGCTGCTGGGTCTGGGCTGAGGGTGGCCGCACCCCCAACCCGTGGTTTTCCTTCTGTCCCCGGGCAGCTCCGCTCTCACCTGTGCGGTTACGAATCTGACAGAATTTCCCAGATGCTGGGATAGGAAGAGGAAGTTGGACTGTTCATGAAATGACTTGACCTGAAATGGGGAGGAGGCCTCAGTCCCTGGGAGCTCTGAGAGCCAGCTAAAGATTTCTTAGGTGGCCTCAAATGCCCATGTGGGGGCTGCATCAGGAACACTCATGCACCAGTGACACCCCTGGATGTTTGCATCATTTTCAAGACGTGAGAGGCGACGCACAGAAGCTTCCTTTCTCCTGCAGCTCTGGCCCTCCCTGTTGTTCAGCCTCACTGAGCCCTGGATATGTGGAGTTGGGCACTGCATCTGGAGGTCCATGGGGGAGGAAGAGGTGGCCCTTCCGTGACGGTGTCGTAGAGTTACCCAAGCCCCTGTACCCACCTGTGGGTGTCTCAGAGGTGCACCTAGGGGGTGCTGATGCTGAGTGTCCCTAACATTGAGTGTCCCACGGCCAGCCTATCCGACATACTTCCCAGCTTTCCGGTGTCCAGGGGCTGTGGATGACCAGACGCTTGGAGCCGTGGGATTCGCCAGAGGGATTCTTGGCATTGGAACATTTCCTCTGGGGCACCGAAGAGGGAGGCCACTGGAATGTCCCAGCTGCTGTTCGGGTTGTCCGGGTGAAGAGCTTCCTGTCGGGGCCTCATGCTGCCCCAGCTTGCAGCCATGTGCGCGGGCCGGGATTGATTTGTTCTGTCTGGCTTGTAGACACGCTACCCTCTTTGCCTCTCCCCACCCAGAAAACCACAAGGAATTGTAAAGGCTGGTCCAATTAAGACTCCTGGTAATTGGGAAGGAAAGAAGGACTCCTGAGGAAGCTTGTGCTTTGCTCTGAGGAGTGAGGCAGGGGACAATGACGGGCCTCCTGCCTACATTTGATTAATTGAGGACCCACTCCAGGTGACCACAATTTCCCTGTAGGTCTTCTGGTTCCAGTGGGCATGTCTGCTCTCTGCCACCCACGGGGAGAGTTTCACTCCGAGGCCATATTTACTAAAGGGGGGTCCCTGGCCCACATAGGGTTCATGTACGAACCATTGCCTCCTGAGCCTTGCCCAGACCTGCCAAACCAAATGCTCTGGGCTCAGAGCCCAGGAATCTGCATTTCTAGCAAGCACCCTACTTAATTTTTGGATGACACTAGAGACTTCTGTGAAGGATTCCCTGGAGAATCTTGTTGCTTCAGTCTGAATGTAGAAGTATCCCCAGAATGTGAACCAAGTGTGTCTTCTGGGTTCTAAACCCACATCAGTTAGTGGGAAAGTGAGGAAAGGAAGGAAAATCTGTTCTTGCTTTCCTGGCTGTACATTGTTTGGGGCCAGTTGGCTGTCTGCAAGGCTGTTTTATTTTATGTTTAAATTTAATTCAGTTTTTTTTTTTGTTTGTTTTGTTTTAAGTAGGCTCCACGCCCATTGTGGAGCTTGAACTTAAACCCTGAGATGAAGAGTCGGCTTGCTCTCCTGACTGAGCCAGCAGGTGCTCCTGCAAGGTGGCTTTAAAGCAGCAGTGTGGGGGAACCTGGGTGGCTCAGTTAGGCACCTGCCTTCGGCTTAGGCTGTAATCCCGGGGTCCTGGGATTGAGCCCCGAGGCCTGCTTCTCCCTCTGCTTGTGTACCCCCTTGCCCACCCCCCCGGTCAAATAAATAAATAAAACCTTTAAAAAAGGAAAAAGGAATCCTCAGTGCTCATGGTAGAGGCCGTGCTTTTCTCACCCTGGGCTTTTTGAGGGACCCCCTCTGCCAGACAGGTGACCCTCCCTGCTCCCCGAGCACAAACATCTGTGTCCTCCAGTGACCGTCCAGCTCTGTTGTTTGGTTTCCTGTGGAGAGAGAGCTTTTCAAGTTCTGCATCCTGCCTCGCCCTGCGCCCTGCCTTGTCCCACCTTCGTGACCTCTGACCCTCTAGTGTCCACGGAGCCAGATGCTGACTGTTGTCTGGATTCTAGCTTTCAGGCAGACAGTGTGACCATGGGGGTTTGGGTTGGCTCTGGACTGTGGGCGCCTCCTTGTTGTCACGCTCCTGGGTCTGTCCAGCCTGGGCGGCTGCCAGTAGCAGTGTGTTTTGTTGGCACAGACTCAGACTGGCCCCTGGAGATGGCCCCAGGCAACAGGAAGCCTACAAGGCCTGTGAGACTCCGTTTACCAGGGTAGTTTGACATCCCTGGGCATCGTTTTGGGGGCTCTAGGTCCCTTGGCTGCCTGTCTCTCTTGGGAGTTTCTCAGGGGGGATGTGGAACTGCGGGGCCCACTGTGTGGAAGGCGATCAGAGATCTCAGATGTGGGGGAGATTGAGTTTGGTAAAGCAGGCCTCAGGGGAGCCCCAACTTGCTCGTGACATCAGAATGGACTAGGGTCAGCAGGGTTAGTATGGACAAGGTGGGCCTTGGAGCGAAGGCATAAGTTAAAGGACCCATGGAGCCCTTAATTCTGAAGGCCCAGAGATAATGAAATCTTCCAGGCAATACAGTTAACTGAGAAACAGTTTCGCCAAGACGAAGTGTCCAGTCGGGCAGGGTTCTAGGTGATTCAACAAGTGGGTCCCGGCTTTCTGAGGGTGCTCGGGATTGGTGTGGCCCGTGGGTCAGTGTCTTGGCTCACTGAGGTAGTGAAAGCTGTGCCAGTGCTTACACCCTTTGGCCAGGTTGTTCTACACCCCCAGCCTCCAGGATTTTGTCCGAAGACAGCTGTCCGGCTGAAATAGAAATGCCTAAGGATATTTTCTGTGCTCCCTGGGAAAAAAGCTCCCAAGCTTCCATGTCTAGGGAACATTAGGAGAGGAATTTCGCAAACCTTCTGTTACCTGATAGTGTCGGAACATTTCTTCAGCCTTTGAAACGACATTTACAAAGATCATACAGAAATGAAATACTCAGTGGTCTGCTGATTATTACAGAACACTGTACGGTGTGTGCCTTGTAATCCATTGCGGCCGTCACAACTGGTGTAAACAAAAACAAGAAGCAAAAATGAAAATGTCTCTGTTGAGGTTGTAGGATGAAATACTTTTTTTTTTTTTTTTTAAGATTTTATTTATTTGAGAGAGCAAACAGAAGCAGGGGGAGCAGCAGGCAGAGGGAGAGGGAGCAGCAGCCTCCCCACTGAGCAAGGAGCCCAACTGGGGCTTGATCCTAGGACCCTGGGACCATGACCTGAGCTGAAGGCAGTGGCTTAACCCACTGAGCCACCCAGGTGCCCTGGGATGAAATACTTTTCAAGAAAAAATAGTATTTCAGTTTTATAGCAAGTCAGGTAATTTCTACCTGAAGCACCATCCCTCTCCAAATATTTTTTTGAGGTTACTGGCCCTTTGCTTGAGTAATGGCGGCTCTGTGAGATTTTACCTTGTGTTCTGAGCATGCTCAGTGTATGCTGCATACTGTCAGGTGCTGCGGGGTGCACAGAAGGTATACAGAGTGGTTCCCCCGAGCTGAAGGGCAGGACATGTGTCGCTTGGTTGGGGAGATGGGCCAGCTGATTAGTGCTCGGTGCTGAAGCATGGCCCTGGCACTGATAGGGGGCCTGGGGAGGTTGGGGGGAGGATAGGTGGATGGTCTGGGCCTTCAGCTGGGGTGGGAAGGACCTGTAGGACCAGGAGAGCTTTCCAGACAGGGGAGCAACCAGTCTGGCAGCCCAGCGGAGTCCAGTTCTCTTGAGGTGGGCTCTGTCTGGGTTCTCGTAGCCTTGCGTGAGAGCAGAGAGAAAGAAGACGCCTGTTACTCATCTGTAGAGACTGTCAGCTCTAAGAGGCCTAGAAATGGACTCTTCTAGGAATCTCCAGAGTCCTCGAGGGACAGGGCTGGTGCTCCCTGGGAGCCGGCCGCCCTGACTTTGCAAGCCCTCTCCGCACTTTCCAGGGGCAAATCCCAGGCGCAGGAACCACCTCTGGTAGGCTGCCCTTTGGTCCCTCCTGGGCTGGTGGTAGAGGAGCGGCATTTCTTCTCCAGTGACCTTTCCTTTTAAATCTGTCCCTGGCCTGCATGGGTGCCAGGCGCTCCTGGGGGGCCGCCCCATCCACACTTGCCATTTGGGGACTTTGACATTTTGTTTAAGCAGGGATGTGATTGAGAGCGTGTGAGAGTGAGAACCGGAGGTGCTGGCTCTTTAAGGCTCGGCCTTCAAGTGAGTTTGGCAGAGGAGACACCGAATGTTTAATTTTAGGGCCAGGAAGGGGTGGGGGAAAGTCCCTACCACATCTGGTTTGTGTTAAGCCCTTCCCTTCAGAAAAGGGCTGTGTTTATGGTTCAGATCCGGCAGAGCTGGGGCGGGAGGGGCGCCCCTTTCCCCTACTAGGCACTGGGGCACCGAGAATGCACAAAGCTTCCTCCTGGTCCTGTGACCCCATCATGAGCTGAAAGGTTCCAACTTTGAGAACTCTCCGACATCCATTTTATCCCTGAAGTTCCAGCAGATGTTCGCCTTCAGACGGCCTCCGGCAGCTGGGATTGTGGGGCTGAGCTCTGTCCCTGGTGCCCCAGAACTCCCCGGAGTTGGCCGGCTGTCAGCTCGCCTGTCTGGAGTCTGTGGGTCCCGGATGGTCAGGGGTCAGCGGTGCTGCTGGGATCCCGGCATCCCAGAGACGTTCCAGGCTGTCAGAGCTGGAGGGTCCTGCAGACACCAGCCTTAGACTTGACAGATCGGGAAACTGAGGCCCAGAGGACTGAAGAAGCTAGTCCAGGGTCACACAGAAAATCAGCAGCAGATGTGGGATTCAAACCACACTTTCCTGGCTCTCAGCTGGCTTGGTGCTCTTTTCGGGGCCCCGTATGGCTTCCCCTCCTGCCTGCTGTTTGTATTACTCTTGCAGGCCCTGCTCTCTCTGAGGGCTGGCTTGGGGACAGGGGGTGGGGTGGAGACATCCGGGAGGCTGTGAGTGCCTCGAGGCTGGGCAGCTCACTGGTTTCCCAGCTCTGGCTCGGCCCCTGGCACAGGGTGAGAGCTTAGAAAACATGAAGTGAATGAGTGGCGTGGTCTGAGGGTGGGGGTTCTAGTGCTTCTGTTAGAAGCATTGCTTCCTGGGGTGGGGGGGGGCACAGGGGTTACCGGGCATGGGTCCCTGTCTTGAGGCGCTCCTTGTTCCAAGGCCGTGTCTTGTCTTCCCCAGCCCTTTTCCAGTTTTGGAATATCACCCAGCGGGTACGGAAGCCCATGGTTTCAGAGCCGAAAGGAGCTGGCTGATAGCAAGCGTTCCATCCCTTTCAAGTGACAGAGGAGGAACTTGAGGCAGGGCCACTCACTCAGCTTGGTGGTGGGAGCATCAGCACGCGAGCCCCCGTCTGCAGCCATCCTGTGTGCTCGTGGAGGGAACAGAGGGTGGAGAGGGGAAAGGCCCGCCTGTCCTTTGCGCCTTCTCCACCCTGTGTCTTCCTCCATCAGATGAACGTTTTCTCCGTCTCCCTCTTCCTGTGTCCCTGAAGTGGAGGTGGAGGATGGGAGGTGGTTTCCCCAGAGCCCTCCTGTGCAGGGACTGGGCTAAGTCATTCCCTCGTGGCTTCCTAGAAGGGGAACTGGGGCAGACTGGCTCATTTCCTCCCAGAGCTGGAGTCATCTTGGAGTCTGATCCCAGGGAGGGGCACACTAGTAGTCCTTCGGCTCTGGCCCTGGGGGCACATCTCTGCTGCTGTTTTCATAAAGGGTGGGAGGCCCTGGGCATGATCGCTGGCCCCTACCCGAAGTCCACCTTTCCTGCCTTCGGGGCGGGGTGTGTTTCTTGGGCAGGCTGGCGCTGGTGGCAAGGGGACAGTCAGGCGATGGCATTGCCCCACTGTGTGGAGTGGGCAGCTCCGTGGGTCATGATTTGAAATGTGTTGGGTTGTTAAGTCTTTAGTGTCTGTTTTATTACGAGAGTATAACTTGCTCGTGGTAAAAAAAAAAAATTCCGGGGCGCCTGGGTGGCTCAGTGGGTTAAAGCCTTGGCCTTTGGCTCAGGTCATGATCTCAGGGTTCTGGGATCGAGTCCCGCATGGGGGGGGGTCTCTGCTTAGCAGGGAGCCTGCTTACTCCTCTCTCTCTCTCTCTGCCTGCCTCTCTGCCTACTTGTGATCTCTGTCTGTCAAATAAATAAATAAAATCTTAAAAAAAAAAAATTCCCCGTAGGTAACATGGTTATTTTTTCTATGCCACACATAAGGTTTTGTGTTTAATCTTCATCTCTCTGTATTTTTATATATATATAGAGAGAGACTTTATGGTAAAATACACATAAGATTACCATTTTTACTATTTTTTAAAAAGATTTTATTTAGTTAGAGAGAGAGAGAGAGAGAGAGATCGCGAGTAGGGGGAGGGGTAGAGGGAGAAGCAGGCTCCCCACTGAGGAAGGAGCCCGACACAAGGCTTGATCCCAGGACCCTGAGATCATGACCTGAGCCAAAGGCAGATGCTTAACCAATTGGCCCACCCAGGTGCCCCCCATTTTACCATTTTTAAGTGTGCAGTTCAATGGCAGTAAGTGCATTCACTTACTGTGAATGTGTCGTGTGACTATACTGCCATCCAAGCTCCAGAACACTTGTCATCTGGCAAAACTGAAACTGTCCCCGTTAAACACGAACTCCCCATGGCCCACTCCTCCCGGTCCAGGACAGCCACCCTTCCATCTTCCCTGTGAATTTGACTGCTTTAGGTACTGGGTTGAAGGGCAATCATGCACCCTTTGTCCTTTCGGATCTGGCTTAAGCGCTTCGCCTCCTGTCCTCCGGGTTCATCTGTGTGGTGGCCTGTGTCAGCATGGCCTTCCTTTTCCTGGCTGACCGGTACTCCCTGGCATGCGTACACCACATGCTGCTGACCCAATCATCTTTCAGCGGATGCTCGGATCGCTTCCACCCTTTGGCTGTGGTGTGTGATGCTGCTGTGAACACGGGTGTACAAATATTTGTTTGAGTCCTTGCTTTCAGTTCTTTTCTGTATCTATCCAGAAGTGCAGTTGCTGCATTTTATGGATTGGCTGTTTATTTTGTTTTTTTTTGTATTTTTTATTATTATTTTTTTGTATCGACTGTTTATGCTTTTTGGCCACTTTGAGCCCCCACAGCAGGGTTGGTAGGTCAGTGGAGGGCTCTGGACACCAGGTCCCTGGTCTGTTGGCCTTGCCCCAGTAGCTGCCCGCAGAGGTGGGCAGGCTGGCCAGCTGGGTCACCATGGGGGTACCGTGGCTACTGCCAGTTGTAGCACAGAAGTCTGGAGAAGTCTGGGGCCACTGAGCTAATGAGAAGCTCTGGCATCTTCTCCTGAAGAAGGGCCTTTTTGGCCCTGGTCCCAGCCTTGCTCCTGCTACACATCCTGGGAGAGGGACTGCAGCGTCCTGGGCACTCTGGGGAGGAGTGGGAACCCAGAACCTGCGGGCCCCATTCTCCCCGACCCCTTGTCGTGAGCTGATTCTGTGCCAGAGGCTCTCCTGGAGGGTAATTGTGAGATAGATTTTTGGCCCGTTACAGAGACTAATGTAAAATTTCCTAGCTTCCTTTGGAGAGCAGTTCTCTTTATTTATTTTTTTAGAAGATTTTATTTATTTGACAGAGAGAAACACAGTGAGAAAAGGAACACAAGCAGGAGGAGTGGCAGAGGGAGAAAGAAGCAGGCTTCCCGCTGAGCAGAGAGCTTGATGTGGGGCTCGATCCCAGCACCCCGGGATCATGACCAGCGCCGAAGGCAGACACTTAACGACTGAGCCACTCAGGCGCCCCTGTCTGTTTCTTGATAACAGAGCAGGATCTCCTCTCCACGTCTGTTGCCCCTGCAGCTGACCGCTGGCTCAAGTTGGGCCCTCAAATATGGCTCCACCCCAGAGCCGCATGTGGAGCAAACCGGTTTCTGCCTGCTGGCTGGTGTAGACCTCCACCACTAGCCAGGACCCTGGCTCCCTGCAGGGATCTGTGCATCATTCCTTCTTGGGTGCCCCACTTGGCAATGTGTGTAGTGATCTGTCAGCCCCATGTTGGCTCCCTGAGGCTCAGCAAGGGAGGCAGAGGCAGCAGGGGAAGGAACTGTGGAACTGGGTGCTAGGGAACTCCTGGGTTTTGGTTGAGGGCTTGGTCTTTGCCAGCTGGGCTGCTTAACCCTCTGGAGCCTCAGTTTTTCCATCTCTGAAATGGGGGGTCAAAATCTGACTTACAAGGTTGTGGCGAAGAGTCCACGTGATGACCGGTACATAGCGCTTGCTTGGTAAGCAGGTGTCACTGAATGTCAGCTGTAGGCATTGCTGTGTCCTCTAAGTGGGAAGGGAGCCACCAGCCAGCAGGCTTGGGTCAGGTCCTGGTGCAGGAAGGCGAGGTCTGGGGACTGCCTGGTGCTTTCCTCTGTTGCTCTGAGCCCCCTGGGAGAGTCTGGATGAGCAGAGGAGGGGTGGATCTCCTCCGCCCACCCCCCCTCCCCCCCCCCCCCGCCATCACTGTCATGGAGGCAGCTGCGTCTTGCTTAGCAGGGATTACGTGTTTTGGGGGAAGAAAAGGGCCGGGGTACTTTGGGCTTCATTCCAATGCCACGTGTTCTTAGATCCTGGCACCCTCTCCTGCCAGACCCTCTTAGAACCCCTCACATCAGCACCAGGCATTCTGGCTCAGCACTCTCTCTAAGCTGGGTCACCGTATGACTCTTTCTTAGGTGGGTCTCCCCTACCTTCCTAGATTGCAGGCTCCAGGACCCCTGTCCTCCTTATATTTGGGGACTATAGCAGTCTCCCTCTCCAGGCAGTGGGTGCCCCTTTCTCCTACAGGATAGGATGCTTGGGACCACCTGTGCATGGATCCCACCCAGGCTCGGGGGAGGGAGCAGGGGTAGTCCTGCTTGCTGCTGTCTTCTTTTTGTCCCACCCTGCGGGAGAGTCCGTCTTACAAAGGCTGCAGTGTGCTGAGAGGAGCCCAGCTTTGTATTGGCAGTTCTGGGGTGAAGGGAAGCTCTGCCATCTTCTTCCTGTGTCCTGCAGTCTGTCCTGCAGGGTCTCTGCCAGGACTAACTGAGAGGAGGGACATTGGCCACCCTGGGGGCTCCCTAAGCGTGGGCAGGGCTTGTTACTTCCTATGTGCACACAGAGCCAGGGAGCGCTTTCAGCAAACCCTTCTTTTCCTTCTCTGCACGGGGGAGGTGGTGCAGACTTCCTCTGCGTTTCTAGAGCCTAGAGTTACCCCAGCTTGCTCGATGACAGGACTCACTGGAAGTACTTGTTACTTGTTAAAATGCTGATTCATGGGTCCCACCCCAGAACTCCTGAACCAGAACGGCGGTTTTTGGGGTGGGATCTGCATCTTCAGCATGTTTTATAATGAGGCCAGTTTTGGAAACTCTCGCATTTGCTACTCTGGGATTCCTGTCCCAGCGGCTGTTATCATTTGATTTCACAAGAGCCCACTGAGACAGCTATGAGGCAGGTATGGCCCCCCATAACATCAAAGACTTTCTGAGTGAGGAGACCGTGAGGCTTCTGGGATAGACTCAGGCTCTGTGTTCCCTTGTGGTGGAAGCGGAATTAGAACTCGGACCTCGAGGTGCCGTGTGTGCCCATTGTGCCCGCCAGCGTTCTACTGAAGCATGGAAAAGGTGGGGGATGGAGAGAGGTGGGGTGACAGGAAGGAGGTGAGTTTCGTGGCTGTGGTGGTAGCAGAGGGGGAACAGCGGTGACCTGCTGCTGCCCCTTGAGGGAGGCCGGTGCAGACCAGCTACAGTGAGTGGGTGGCAGGGCTGCGGGGCAGGCGGAGCTTCCCCAGGTGTGCCTTCTGAAAGTCAGGCCCCAGCTGAGTATGGGAAGCCAGGGGCTTTGTTCCAGGGCCGCAGGCTTTGTTCTATGCATCCACAGATGGAAGGAGGGTAGGGAGGCAGGAGGGGCCAGGTGAACAGGGCTTGAACACTGTTTCAGGGTCATTGATGGAATCCTGGAAGACCTGTGGGTAGCTAGTGTCTACTTCTCCCGTCCTTCCCCCGTGTTATGATTAGGTCTGGGAAACCTAGAAGTACAGGCAGGGCGAACTCCCCAGCTCAGACGGTGGAGGGCAGAGTGTGTGCGGAGTGAGGAATGGCCCTTCCAGGGGCAGGAGTCTGTTGCCTCCCTTCCTTCCTTATTCCCAAGGTTGGCTTGGTCCATGAAAGGAAAACCTTTTTAGGTTCTTTGTGTGCCCTCCTCTCCCCCATTTCAGTTTCCCTACAAGAAGCTCTTAATGATTTCAGCCTGCTTGTCTCTGGGTTTTGGTGGAAAGGCTCGGAGAACGGGGTGGGACTCACTGGACTTGGTCCATTAGGCTCTTTGCTCTAAGGCTCAGCTTGCCTGTCCCTTCTGTGCAGTAGGATTGCCTTTCCCTGGGGAGCTTCAGGTGTTCCTGTGCAGGCTCCACACCTGGAGGGTGATCTGCCTGGGTTGGGAGGACATGGGCCAGTGGGCAGTGAGGGGGGACGAGCCTCACGCTGGGCTTGTGCACATCACCTGCTGCTGGGCGCTTGGGAGAGTCAGGAGAGAGGAGGTCCAGGCTGACCGAGCCTGTGGTTAGAAGCATGGGCTCTGCAGCCTGAATTCTGCAGAATTCACCCATGTGTTGTTTGAGATGACCTTGAGTGACTTTGTGAGCTGTGTGTGTGCCGTCTCATCGGTAAAATGGGTTTGATGATAGTATGTACCTCACAGGGAGATTGGGAGGATTAATGGTGCCGATGCTGACCGAGCACTTGACAGTGGGCTTGGGAGGGTATCCTGGTCTCTCAGATCCTTTCTCTCTTGACTTTCACATACATTGTCAGTCTGAGAGCTGCCGAGACCCTCCTTTGGTGGTCATGGTGAGCTGCTGGAGGTGTCTGGGTGGGCATGGGAATTGGTGGAAAGCCGGGTTTCGGTGGATGGCACCTTCATCCATTCATTCCTTCATCTCTTGGCTCAGGTACAAAATCTGAGGGTGACCTCTGATCCCTCCCTGACCCCCAGGTGTACTTGCGCCCACCCACTTAATCTGTCTCCACCACCGTCACCCTGGTCTAAGCCACTTTTTTCTCTTGCCCGGGCCTTTGTGTGGTTCCCTGGCCGTTCTCTGCTGACGTTCTTGTCCACGTCTGATCTGTGCTTCACACCAAAATTAGGAGTCTCTTTCCAAGATGCAGGTGTAGTTATGGGTCAGCTAGCACCTGATTCCAGCACCCACCTCATCCTCACCCCCCGACGCTCCGCTGAAGTCAGACCTCTTCAGGGGCTTCCATTGTTCTTAGGAGAAACCATCCTAACCTCCAGCAAAACCTCAAGTTCCGGTGGCTGGCTGACCTCAGCCTCTGCCCCCCACCTTCCTCCTGCACCATCTTCCAGTGGTTTGAGCAAGTGGGTCCTTGTGCCTGAGCACTGGGATCCTTCGCCCCATCTGCGTGGGGCATCGCCGCCTGACCATGCCCAGCCCCACACACCTGCATAGTGGATGACCCTATGGCTTGGTTTGCACCTGTTACCCTGATGTAATTATTATTTTTTTAAAATTTAAATTTAATTAGTTAACATATAGTGTCTTATTAGTTGCAGAGGTAGAGATCAGTGATTCATCAGTTACATATCATACCAGTGCTCATGACAACATCATGTGCCCTCCTTAATGCCCATTATCCGTTACCGCATTCCCCCCGCCCCCACCCCTCCAGCAGCCCGAAGTTTGCTTCCTGTGATTAAGAGTCTCTTACGGTTTGTCACCCTCTTTAATTTCATCTTGTTTTGTTTTTCCCTCCCTTCCTCTCTGCTCCTCTGTTCTCTTACTTCAGTTCCACATACGAGTGAGATCATATAATTGTGTTTCTCTGGCTTGTTTCGCTTAGAGTAATACGCTTTAGTACTACCCATGTCATTGCAAATGGCAAGATTTCTTTTTGATGGTTGAGTAATATTTCATTGTATATATCTATTACACCTTCTTTATCCATTCATCGGTTGATATCCCCCATGTAATTATTAACAGCATCTCCTTTTATTTTGAAGTGCCCCGGTTTGGATGATAAATTACCTGGTTCCCTTTCACGTTCACAGTCTTTTCATCTAATTAAAATTCTCAGCTTTAAAAATTCATTAAAATTCATTAAAAATGTCCATTAAATGGTCCACTTTTTTTTTAATAATCATTTTTTAAATTTATTTTCAGCATAACAGTATTCATTGTTTTTGTACCACACCCAGTGCTCCATGCAGTCCGTGCCCTCTCTAATACCCACCACCTGGTTCCCCCAACCTCCCCCCCCCCCCCCCACCTCTTCAAACCCTTCAGATTGTTTTAAATGGCCCACTCTTGATTTTGGTTCAGGTCATGATCTCAGGCTCAGGACATGGTCTCAGGGTGTTGAGGTCCAGCCCCGTGCTGGGTTCCATGCTCAGGGCTGAGTCTCCTTGAGAGTCTCTCCCTCTGCCCCTCCCACTTGCACTCTCTGGCTCTCTAAAATAAATAAGTAAATCTTAAAAAGAAGACTATCCACTGACTTCCTCAAGGCAGCAGTCCGTATGGGTGTGAATGTACACTCCTACACACACATGACCAGGTTAGGGCCCTTTTTTAGCCCCAGATCTTCTGGAACTTTCCCCGTATGCATTTAAACTCAGCTTGCAAATATACAGTCATTTATATGAGTGATTAACATTTGTCATCCCCAGCAGACTGAAGGCTCCTTGATTTAGGAGCCCAGTGTGTGACCCCAGGGCCCATGTGAATCTGGCTCCTGGCTCCCAGGCGGGGGATCCTGGAGCCTGGGCGAGTCAGGGCATCTGCAGTGGACCGCTGTGGGGGAGGCTGCTGACATCAGGCCAGTCCAAGCCCAAACAAGCCAGTTGCCCACACTCTGGCATACACACCCCTGACTTGGCTGCCCCTTTAATTATTCCTGATCTCTGTCAATGGGCTTTGTGTTCAGAAAGCCAAAAGAGACCAGAGTTCAAACCCTCTCTCCATCTCCCTAAAGTTGAAACTTGAAGAAAAACCTGCCTGGCCCATTCTGCATCCCCGGGGAGCCACCAGGTCCAGGACCTTCTCTCGTGGCTGGGTGTGAGCGTTGGGGGTGACTCTTAGCCCTATGTCCTAGGCTGACCTGTAGCTACCCTCCTTGATCCAGGCCCAGGGATGGCCTGAGGACAGCTGCACAGGTGCCCGTGTGGCTCTAGACAGGTGCAGGACTGATGCAGGATGGTGGGTGAAGCTGGGTGGTTGGGGCAGGTGGTGCTGGCTGATTCCTCCTTTATTTCCCAGCCTACGTGAAAATAGAAGGCTTCCTGGGGCTGAGGCTTTGGTGTCCTGTGGACCCCGGTTCAGATTTCAGTTCTGCCTCTCACTAGCTGGGTGCCTGGGAAGGTTGTGAGCACCTCTGACCCTCGGTTTCCTCCTCTAGCCCAGGATTGTTGAGCAGGTTTGCTGAAGTGTTGGGTGCCTCACAAAGTGGTAAGGATAGCCAACCTCTCTGATCTCATTCCCTCTCTAACCCTCTCCTGGAGTCCAGAGGTCCCCATTGCCTTTAGTGCCCCTTTTGTGGGGGGCTTGACACTCTCTTTTTCTCTGGACTGAGGTTTGGGGGAGGCTATGTTGCCCTCTGGCTGCCCCTGCTCTCTGCACAGTTTCTGAGGCTAAGCCCAGCGCTAGGGAACAGAGTGCCTGTGGCTCTTCCTGCTTTGGGGGAGGCTGCGATCACACTCCCCCACAGACAGATGCCCCATGTCCTGCCTGGTCCCAGCAGAGCTGGAGGGTCCTGGCCAGACCCACCTGCAGCTACACTTCTCCCCCTCCCCACCCGCCCCGCCAAAAATGTGGACGTTTCTGCGGACACATTCCTGTTCTTCAGCCTCCTGCTTCCTGCTGCTGATCCGTTTGCTGCCCTGTCCCTCGAGCTGGGCCGGCCACGTGGCCAGTAGGCCCACCATGCTGGCTGCCAATGTGCCGTACCCCCTGTACTCCTGTCTGGTGGCCAGGCTGGGCGGGCAGTGGTGGCATGGGCTGCATCAGCCTGGGCCTGGCTGTGCTCTTCTTGGCTCACAGGTTGTCTTTGGGGCCTTAATGGGGGGTTTGGGGTTTCTGTGTTGCTTTATAATGTGCTGATCTGTGTTTGGGTTTTGAGAGAAGAAACTTTGTTTTCCGGGACCTCGGGTGAGGAGAACTGACCTAACTAGGCCCTCAGCTCACAGCCCACTGTCACTGCAGGTCCATGTCCGGCCGCTGTACCCGCTGTCTTGCTTACAGTGGACCTGCGAATTGTTCCCAACCCCGCCCCTTCCAACACAGCTGATGGGATGATGAATTTTCTCCCTTGGACCCGGTGGTCACTGCGGGAGGAAGTCTCTGAGAGGGCGACTTCCAGCCCAGAGCATTGCTGGGGGGCCAAGCAGGTGTGCCCGCCGTCGTTCCCGACCTATTGCTGGGTTGCTCTCCAGCAGGGCGTACGAGCCCCCGTTTCCCTGGACCCCAACAACATCCTAATTGTTGACCAGTCTCTTAGGTGTAAAGGGACAATTGTGTGACTCAGGAGGTACTCTGTGTGCCCCGCCTCTCGTCCCCGTTCCCTTTCTCCATTCAGGGCTCCAGGAACCAGAAACTTCCTGTTAGGCATGGGGTAATTGCTGTCCCAGAGGAGACTGACAGAGATCTTCTGCAGAAAGCCCCGTTCCCCAGGGGAGTGGCAGAGAGTCTGTTGTTGCTCAGGAAGTTTGCGCCCTACCCCCCAACCCGCTTGTGCTGCTCCCACTGCCCTTGGACTCTGAGTTGGCACCGCCACCCCTGCTTTTTGCTTGGGGCATCCTGGGTTCCCTGGAGCTTGGAGCTTTCCCTTGGGAGGCCACATTTCTACCCGTATTTGGTGGGAGGTCATGTGGACTGGGTGGCAGCCCCTCCGGAGCACGGTGGGAGCATCGCGGCATTGGCTTCCGTCTGGGCCGGACTGGTGCCGAGGGCCCATCGGTCATGTGTCCTTGGCTGGGTCAAGGAGGCCAGGCCCGGAGGTGCTGGGCCATGGGGCCTGCCGCAGCGTGCTGACCCAGACTCGGGGACACACACGTGCCGAGGGGACCTCCCGCACTCCTGCGTGGTGCCCGCTGACCGTATCACACACAGTGTGTGTCCTCTTGCAGGCCTGTTTCTGCGGAGTGTGGTCTCCTAGATGGAGGCTTCGAGAGGCAAAGTCAAGGGTCACACCTCAACAACACAGGGAAGTCCAGCTACGGGCGAGTCAGCCAGACCACATATCCCCATATTTTATGAATATGAGGCTGGGCCAAATTCTTGTCATCCGGGGAAGCTTTCTGTGGAACCAAGTGGCCCATAGCTGTAATCGTCAGTGCCAGAAAAACCAAATGACCTCACTTTTGGGTGGCTTTTCCTTCTTTGGAGAAGGAATGTGTGGGCTACTCCTGTGAGCTCCAGCCTCCTGAGGCCTGTGTGCCAGCGGACCTGTGGGCCAGGACTGGACTCCAGACGTGGGGGAGGTGTCCCAGGCGAGGCCATCTCCAGGTCCACGGTGGGGAGCAGGCCGTCCTCACACTGGTCTCCAGAGCGAGGTGTTGCTCTGCAGCAGGGGTGGCCAGGAGCAGATGCTGTGGGCTCTGAGCTACCCTGTAGAGTAGCTGTTCCTTGGGGAGACATCAAGAAGGCCAGTGGTACCTCCTGTACCTCATGGTTCAGTCCTGGCCCCACCAAAAATGAGACCCATCCCTGTCACCTTGGAAACCTCCTGCTAGCTTGCTCCTGGGCCACAGTCAGTAGCTGGCTGGTTCAGTCCATACCCTCGCACCTGGATGCCTGGACCAGGGGAGGGTCCAGGGCACGGCTTTGTGGCTGGTTTCTTGCCAGTGGGACTGACAGGTAAACAACAACAACAAAACCGCAGTAAAAGGCTTAGTGGGGTCCTGGAACAGTTTAGTCTACTTTTGTCTTTTTTTATAACCGCTTTTTTGAAATACAGTTTACATACAGTTCACCCATGTCAAGGGTATGGTTAGAAGGCAGTTAGCCTACTCACAGCTGTGCAACCCTCCTCACCGTCAGCTTGAGAATAGTTTTTTTTTTCCTATAAGATTTTATTTATTTATTTGATAGAGTTGGGGGGAGGAGAGCAAAGCAGGGGGAGCGGCAGGTAGAGAGAGAGGGAGAAGCAGGTTCCCACCTGAGCAGGGAGCCCCATGTGGGACTTGATCCCAGGACCCAGGAATAACGACCCAAGCTGAAGGAAGATGTTTAATGACTGAGCCACCCAGGCTCCCCTGAGGACATTTTCATCACCTCAGAATGAAAGCCTATGCCCCTTCGCTTTACCTCGCTTTCTCCTCTGCTCCCAGCCCTAAGCAACTAGGACTCACTTTGTGTCTCCGTAGATAGCTTTTTGGTTTTTAACATCTAGCGAGCCCTCAGTCTGCATCTGGTCATGGGCTAAGCCCTTTGCATTCTCTCGCACAACCCTCCCGCCCGACCACTGTGTGGAGTAGATGCTCATATTTGTTTTTGTCTTCTTGATGTGACAGCTGAGGCCCGTGGATCGGGATCACAAAGGCCACCGGGATCGGGATCTTTGGCTGATGGTGGCCGACGGCTGCATCGCCAGTCTTTGGTCTCTGGCTGTGGAAGTGGAGATGGTGGAGGTCGCTGACTTTCGTGGGCCAGGAGCTCAGGGGACGGCCTGGCTTCCTCACAGGGATCACAGGGCCACCAGTCTTTTAAAACAGTTCCCCATTCTCTCCGAAGCTGGCAAGTTCCACCTACACAGGAGGGAAGGTGCTGAGCTGCCCAGGCTCCCCTCTGCTCTCTGAGGGCCTTTTTGGGGAGGCAGTGCGAGCTCTCCCCAACCTGGGTGTGTTCATCAGGTCGGAGGGCCTGCCGGGTTGAGCCAGTCAGGCCCCTGCTCCTGTGTCTCCCAACCTGGGCTGCAGGTGGACATAAACGAGGGAATGGACAGGCCCTTGCTCCCCTGGCTGGCAGGCTGGTCTCGAGGAAAAAACAACCACAGGAGAAACAACCACAGGACGTCTTTCTTTCCAGCCTATAGAGCTCTGTGAATGATTAACCTTGATTAAACAGAAGGGGTTGGGAAGTGAAAGCAGGATGACCCCAGATGTGTATGGGTTCCTGCTCTGTTGTGTTTGCTTCCATTGGCCTCATTTTGACAGCAACCTGCAAAGTAGGAATATTATGTGTCCCCATTTGTCAGATGAAGCGATGGAGGCCTAGACAGGTTAATTTCAGGTCCTGCAGCCAGTGAGGGACGGAGGAGGGCTGGATTGAGATTTTTTAAGAGTCTGCCGTTGACATAGGGCCAGGCCATCTTTGATTAAGTACATAAGATCTAATTTGGTCCTTTCTGATGCCGTGCTGTGTAGGTCTTGTGGATTTGTTTGTTTGTTTGTTTTTTGTCAGAAAGAGAACATAAGCCGGGGTGGAGGGGTGGTGGCAGGCAGAGCAGGCCGAGGAAGAAGCAGACTCCCTGCTGAGCAGGGTGAGATGCGGGGACTGATCCCAGGACTCTGGGATCATGACCTGAGCTGAAGGCAGACGGTTGACCTACTGAGCCACCCAGGCATCCTGCTGTGTCTTATTATCCCCATTTTATAGGTGGGCATCCTGAGGCCAAGACTAAGAATCCTGCCCAGAGAGAACTGATGAAAGGTGTAGACTGGGACCGCAGCCCCAGCTCTGCCTGGTTCCGCAGTCCAGCTCCCCGGGGCGCCCCAGCCACCTGCACCCTGAGTCTCTAGGATGCCAGCATTCACGTGGCCTGGGGGGCAAGCTGTGCGAGAGGTACCCTTTCCAAACAGAGGAAGCTGCCCGGAGGTTCTCAACTTTGTCAGCAACCGCTCCCAGGTTGGGGGAAAGTACACAGATCTGGGTGGAGATGTTCTTGAGGACTCTGCTTTTCATCTCCGAGCGAGCCATCTGACAGCTTGCTTTGAAAGGCTGGCAGCGTGCCCTTGATAAGTGAACCAGATACTCCTGTTTATGTTACGAGAGCAGCGGGCATCTGAGATCACTTCTGGGCAGCTCTTGGCCTACACATACCACCCAGTGCCCACACCCTGGCTGGCCTGGCCACGGGTGGGGACCAGAGGGTCTGTAGGGTGGCCGGAGGGAGAGGGAAGGCACCCTGGCAGTGCCCGCGGATGCTGCGGAGAACTCAACCCCGAGCATGTGCTGGCCCAGCCCCCTCAGGGGTCCCGGGCCTGATGCCCACCCACTGCGCCAACTGGCAGTTGTGGTGGAGCACCCGCTGGCAGGGGGGCTGCAGAACTGGTTTTTGACCCTGGGAGCCTAGACCACGTCTCTGGTTGCTCTGCTCCCAGGATAGAGGGGACGCACTGAGAATGAGCAGCCAGGTACCACCTTTAAGAGGCTGAGAAACTAGACTGGGGTTTTCAGGAGCCTCTTGGCTGGGGAGTGCTGCCTTTCCTCTCGCCCGTGATTAGCAGTTTACCAGCTGTTGGGGTGGATGTGTGTGTGATTGCTGGCTTATCCTCCTGTCCCTGCCCCCGATTATGACTTTTCCTGGAATATTCTACATGGATAAGGCACTTTAAAGTTTTTCAGAACCCTTTCTCTGTGTGGTATCTTATTTGATTCTCTTCCTAATTCTTTTAAGTAGATGGGACAGTTTTTTCCCTTTTGATTACTTGTTTTCTTTGGAAACATCTCCCCCCCCCCCCCCGAAAAAAAATGAGCCCCCACCCCCCCCCCCCCCCGCCCCCAGAATTCCCAGAGAAATGGGAAGTTCCCTGTATCCCATCCCAGAATTCTAACTTAGAGAAATGCATATGTTTGCAGACAGACTTTTCTTACATTTGCATAGCTTTTTTTTTTTTTTAAATAGGTAATGACTATATCCAGTATAAAATTCAAAAGAAACAGAAGGGTATTCTGTAAAAAACAAATGTCCTTCCATCCTCTGTCAGGAGGCCCCAGCTCCCCTCCCTTCCAGGAACATTCCAGCATACAGCTTTTGTGGGTGATCCACTGAGCTCCCAACAGGTGTCTGGTTGTGAGGACGGGAGCTGTCAGTCTCGAGACTGAAACACTGATCATACTTGGAGTTCATGGAGATGAAACATCCCTAATGGAATTTATTGGCCTCTTTTGATAAGGAGCAGAGCCTACCAATTGGAATCAGCCCTACAAGGAACAAAAGATTGCCCCTGGTGCTCTGTTTGGCTGTGCCTTTTTTTTTTTTTTTTTTTTTTTTTTTTATTGTATAGTTGCCACAGCATTCCATTGGTTTTAGGTATATCATATATTTAGATTCTGGACAACTCTATACCTTATGCTATGCTCACCCCAATTGTAGCTCTCATCTGCGCTTCCGTCTTTGAATTAGGCATGTTATGACGGGAAAAGTTGCTGGATTCCGGCCTGCCAGGTATGAGGGACTTGTTTGGGGTTCCATAGCTGGAAGGGGTCGAGGTCACTTATCTGGGATCACACGCACACCAGGTCCTCTGAACAATAGCTTCCCTGGAGTGATCCCAGAGGAGTGGGAGGGTGTGCCTGGGAGAGGTGTGGGCAGCACGTGAGCCCAAGGCCTGGGGTGGCTGGGTGAGACGGTGCTGCTGTCTCCCCACCACAGCCAGGCCATCTTATTGGGCTGCAGGTGGGTTATCTTGTTTCCTCTGTCGTGCGACCGATAGAAAAGGCACCTTTGTCAACAGAGGCTTCTCTGGTGAGGTCAGCCAAGAGTGGACAGCCTGGATTGTGTTCCGAGGCGAGTAAACATCCAAAAGGAAAGTGCTAGCAGGGAGAAGGGCGAGGGAGCAGATAGTTAATGCAGGTCGTATTTGCAGATGCCTGATCTAGGGAAGCAGAGAAAGTCGGCCATTCGCTTCCTGGAGCCCCGGCGTCTTCACGCGTGGATGGGTTTTGTTTCAGGGGCTTTTCACGTTCCTGGGGTCACTCATTTAGCTTTGACCCTGCTGCTGTACATACGGTTCTGTATCCTGCTTTTTTGTTAATTATATCTAAGAGTTCTTTGCATAATAATACATAGTTTCAGAACCTCTCATTTTGGCCGTGTAATGTTCCATTAAATGGATGAATCATAATTTACGTTACTGATACTTTATTAGTATAATTGGGGCCGTTTCTAATTTTTTCCTCTCAAGTAATGCTGACAAGAACATTTTCTTACTCATGGCCTTAATTTAGCAGTGTTTGCCCAGAATAGCGCCTAGGCATTGGGCTAGGGCTTGCGTGGACTTCAGTTCCCCTTGGTGGGGAGCTTTCCCCAGGAGTTGCACAGCGTCATCCCGCCCGCTGTGATGTCATCCCCGCCTGCTGTGACATCTTGCGGGGCCTTGTCTTGGTACCCACCCTGCCATGGGAATGAACAGAAACTTACTTTTGCCAAGCAAGGTAACAAGTGACAATCGATAGCCTTTGTTTCAATTCACCAAGTATGGCAGCGTGAGTGGTACCTTTCACTGTCCCCCCTGGTGACAGGTATCAGTCCTTGATCCAGCCCAAGTGAGGGGAGCCCCTGCTGCCCCGACAGGAAGTCCTGTCAGCTTTTGCTGCCAGATCCCTGGGTGGCTGGCACCCCCACTGTGGTGGCTGCAGGGGTTCCTGCGCACACACCTTGCTTGCTTAGTACTTGCGTCAATACCTTGTACGATCCTGTTCCCGTGTGTGCCGCTTTGTTTGTTAGGAGACTTAGAAAGATTTCATGTTCTCCCATTAAGGAGCCAGAGACCCTAGGAGTCTTTTTTTTTTTTTTTTTAAATAAATACTTTATTTCTGAGTAATCTCTACAGGCAACATAGGGCTCCAACTCACAACCCCTAGATCAGGAGTCACTTGCTCTGCCAAACTGAGTGAGCCAGGCGCACCAGTCCTGTTTTCCTCACACTTGCCCCTTCTGCTCATTTATTTAACCTCTTTGAGGCTTTGTTTCCTCCTCCGTAAAATGAGGATGATAAGAGCACCTGCTTCAGAGTGGTGTTGCGAAGATGTAGGAGTTAAAGAGGGTGAAACGCTCAGAAGAGGGTCTCTTCCACAGATGTGCTTAGTAGAGTTAGCTGCTAATACTATGATTGAGGGCATGCGTTTGTCTCCTTTGGGCTCTCAAGGGATGGTGACCTTTGGTTGTCACCACTTGAAATGGGGAGATGTTAGTGGTATCTCACGGGAGGGCCCAGGGGAGCTCCTGGACATCTGTGATTCACAGGACAGGCCCCCCGACCCCTGACAAGAAACTAGCCCCAAACCAATAGTACAGAGGTTGAGAAGCTCTGCCCACACGTTTAAGTGTGACTCTTGGTAACTGAGCTCTTTCAACATATCTCTAAAGTAACCTTTTCAAGGACTGCCTTAGTCTCAGAGAATCAGCATCGTAAGGGAATGTTGCTCAGTGCCCAGGGGTGTGTGGATCCCTCCCCAGCACCCTCACCAAGCACATGCCGTTGGCAGGTAGCACACTGGACATTTGGTCTGTGCTGACACTGAACTCTAGCCTTCCTGGCACTATCCCCCATCCTAATACTAGAAGCCACCATTCTTTGAACCTTACGCCTGGGAGATCATGCTCAGCGGATGCCGTGTGTTTGCTGCGTCCATCCCCTCACCATCCTTGGAGGTGGGTTCTGTTCACACCTAATTTACAGATGGTCAAGCCAGTGAAGTCACTGGCCCACAATCGCTCAGGGGCAGAGCTGGGACTGGGCCTGGTCAGTCTTGCTGTCAAATCTATATTCCTTACTTTGCCTCCTGCCTTGTAAAGGTTCAGCCTCTGACTCGTGCTTATGGGGTGATCCTCTGTACCCCAGAACCAAGCTGAATATGATAATACAGATACTCTTTCGGAATCTTAAGATATAGACAATAATGATGATGCTAGTGACTGTTTCTTAACGCATTTACTATATTTCAGACGTATATTAATACTGTGTTATCATTAAAATTAGCAATGTTAAGGTTAATAGTCTCTTTTTTCAAATTTTTTATTGTCTACTTTTATATCTTATTTAAATTTCTTCACAGTTCTGCCGACTAGATGCTATTGTCTATTCCCATTTTACAGATTTGAAAACAGAGGCTCAAAGAGACCTGTGTGACTAAAGTCACATTCTGGTGCCTCTGAGCTGGGAGTGGGGGAGAGCACGTTCTCAAAAGCCACTTGTTTTCTCAACACGTTTTAGGGGAAATATTTACTTGTTAAAGACATAATGGAAAAGTATTAGAGGATTCTTTGTGACAGCAGGACTTTGAGGCCCGTAGGGAAAGAAGGTAGACAAAGGTGCTTCTCCGTGGCTAGCTCCATGGAACTCAGCCTGGGCTCAAGCACCCTCCTTCTTCTCCCCTATCCCCTGTCATGACGGGTCCATCTGTCCCCCCACCCCCAACTTGGGGCCTGGCCAGGCCTATTGGCAGCCCTGACTTTCAGCCATTACATAGGGTTAGATATGCAGATTGGAGGTGGGTAGATAGTACAAGGTCTGAGAGAGGTTGAACCCAGGTTCTGGTTCTCTGCCAGCCCTTCCCTGTCTCTCAGCACCCTCAGAGGTTGCAGCCGGAGGAGGGTGAAATGGGAAAGGAACCTGTGAGCCCTTCCAGCATGGGGCCCCAAGGACATTTCCTGAGATCTCCCAGCATCCCTGAGCCCATTTCTGCTGCAGAGTGTGTCCACCAAAGGCCCATCGGCGGCTTCTTCTCTCTTTTTAAGATTTTATTTATTTGTTTGAGAGAGAGTGAGCAAGCACCCACAAGCAAAGGGAGGGGCAGAAGGAGAGGGAGAAGTAGACTCCCCGCTGAGCAGGGAGCCGGAGCCCAGGACCCTAGGATCATGACCTCAGCGGAAGGCAAACGCTTAACTGACTAAGCCACCCAGGTGTCCCTGATCAGCAGCTTCCGTCTCTTTAGTCTGTGAGCTGAAGAAGGACCCAGTGATGGGGCTCTTGGAGCAATAGGAAGGTCTGATAGGGTGAGGCAAGGTTGGGACTAAGGCCATAAGATGGCCCCCTGCCCTTCATTTGAGTGAGGCTGGACCCTAGCCTAGTGGGGGTAGCACTCCTCACCACACTGGGATGCGTGGCCTGGAGGCCCTGGGCCCTGGGTCTCTAACTATGGGCATCACTTGTAGCTGTTGGCTTTTCGTCCTTGTTGGAGCTTTGGGGCACTGCCAAGGAGCAGGTGCAGGTGTCCTCCTTTGTCATAATGTTGGAGCGTGAACGTGAAGACCAAGGTCTGTTCGTACATCTTCACCAGCAAGTGGGACATCTCCACCCTTTGTTCATCTGGTGGAAATGACTGGAACTCTGTGTTTTGAATATAGTTGAATAAGTCCTTCACTAAGGAGCTCCTGGAGGGCGGCCCTGGCCAGGGAACCAGGACTCTTCAGTCCAGACACAACATTGGGGTTGTACACCGGAGGCAAGCATATGGCTGTGTGGTGCCCACATTGTCCTCCCCACTCCTTTGCCCCGTTGGTTTCTTTTCTGGTGAGGACCCACAGAGCCACTGTACAAGTCATGGGCCTCCTGCACCCCACACCACAATGTTAGTCCTTTCCCATAACACAGCAGAGTTCTCAGACACACAGGGTGTCATATTGGGAGCTCAGGGCTGCACTTCGGGGTGGGACCCGGACAGAGTGTGGTGGCTGAGGGCAGGGAGGAGACTGCAGGCTGGGGGCACAGAGCAGGTGAGTCCACGGGGAGAACAGCTGCTTTATCTCCTCCTTATCACCGATGGCACACTTTTGAAGTGACAGGCAATTTACAAGTGTTTTCTAGTTAACCTTCCTGACTTCTTAAAGTGCTGTCACTGTCTGGCTTTTACTGGTCAGGGAACTGAAGTTGAGGGAGGGTAATCTCAGAGTCACACAGCTGGAAAAGAGTTGAACCAGATGTGGTGCACCCCAACATGCCTGGTCTCAGCCCGCAAGTGACCTCCACCCCTTCCGTCCCGTGGCCTGAGCTGCGTGAGAGGTGCTGCTTATTGGTGGAACTTTCCTTCAGGCGCCCCTTCAAGGCAGTCACCTGTGGGGTCCGGGATGGGACACTGAGGGTCTCCCAGTGGAGCGCAGCTCCAGAGGCCTCAGAACCAGGGCTTTGTGTGGGAGCCATGAGCAAACACAGGTGCGTTTCTGTCTCCCAGAGCTCTGAGGCTGGCTTCCCCAGGAAATGGGGTCGGCTGCTTTCAACAGCATTTTCCTCTTGCAAAAGCAGTATTTTTTTTTTTTTTTTTCAAAACCAGCCTCTTCTTCCTCTCATCCCCAACCCCTCTCCACAGCTGAGCGATAAACAGATCTCACGGCCCCCAGCTGTGGCCAGTGCGGGTGATTCCCACCAGGACCTTGGCCACATTGGACCCGAAATTGTCCCCTGCTGGGGGGAGGGGCACTTCCCCTGGAGTCTGTAGGAATCCCTGGGGCAGAGGCTGAGTGTGGGCCTGGAAGGGAGGTGAGAGCAAGGCGTGGTGGAAATTCCAGATGGTGGTAGATGAGAAGAAGCTGCCCTCCCCCCGCATACCTATCGTGATGACACCCAGGGTGGGAGTATGTGGACAGGTCACAGCTGGGAGAGGATATGGAACCACAAGATAAATTCTCTTCAAGATGAGAAAGTTCTCTAATATGTTTTACAACAAAAAAATTTTAACAAAATGAAAAAGGCTAAGTACCCCCTAGTCTCCTGCCAGGTCACGGTGCCAACACTAGGGGCAGGGCACCCAGTAAACAGATCTCCTCTGGGTGGTCTTACGCTTCTGGAGGGTCCCCGAGGGCGCTGTTTGGCCCAACAGCCCGCTGCCCGGATACCTCCCGTCATCATCCACAGGTGCATCTGGGTCTTCTAGAACCGTCCCCCACCCCCCAGCTTTGCAAGGCTCCTTCACCATGCTCCTTCACCCAGCTGTCCAGTTTTTACATTGTCTGGAATGTCCACTGCACGGGGGTTTTCGCTGAGCAGGGGTTTTTGCTCTTTTGGTCACTGCTGTGTCCCTGACCCTGTGCTCTGGAACTCTAGGCAGAGCATTGAGGCCACACCCTCTCCGACAAGTGGTCAGGCAGTGACCATGCACTGGGATAGGGGAAATGATGGCGTGGGTGCAGGATGCTTTGGGCTCTATGCCCCCAAACCAGGTGTGGCGGTGGGCTGTCAGGAAGGCTTCCGGGAGGAGGTGATCACTGAGCCTGATCTTGGAGGATGAGTGTGAGCTAGCCAAGCATGGCGTGGAGGACATTCCAGCCTGAGGATCAGAATATATCCCTGCTCACCCTCATCTGTGTGTCAGGCTTCCCAAAGCTTTTGGATAGCACCCACAAGCCTCTCCTCCATCGTGGGAGCTGACCGGCACAGAGTGGAGTAGCGTTTGTAGGGAGAGAGAAGTCGCCTCATGAGGCGTGATTTAAAGATGAAGACTTGGACTTTGGGGTGTCGTTGCGCTGCCTCCTCCTCCCCACCTGCGTGGACTGACACCGTCCCTCCTCCTTGCTCACTGGCTCTGCAGCTCTTGCTCATAAACCCGAGCAGCCGTTTCTTTTCTGCTCACGATCACTGGGGTGCCATTCCTCCCTTCGGCCTGTTCCTTGCCACTTCCCTTGGTTCCCCCCCAAGGGCAAGAGGAAGTGGTGGGGGAAGGGGGTCATGAGTCTGGTGACCTTTCTGAGGAGGAGGGGTGGTTCTGGTGTGCCTGCTACTGGTTGAGTAACACACCGCTCGCCATTGCAGTTTTGCAGGGCGGGTGGGAGGGGAGCTGACTGGCGCTGCTGGGGGCGGCGGGGGGCTGGACATGGGGACTTGAGACCCTGTGTTGTTGAGGATGCCATCTGGTGCATAGAATTCTGGAGTTGCCAAGAAGTAGATTGCATCTGAAGCTGGAGAGCTCTTCTTTCTGGGGAAAGACCCTGCCCCAGTTTTAGGCGGGCTTGGGAAATGGAAGCACCTGCTTCTGTCTCTGTTCCTGGGGTCAGCCTGTTCCTCGTGGGAGCCGCGAGGTGGCACTGTCCTTGTGGGACTGCTTGGTTGGTCCCGGGCTGCTTCAGTGTTGCTGCTCTCCCCTGCCCCCTGCCCCCGCCGCAACCCCTGCCCGCAGACTGGAAAATCACAATATAGATGGGCTTTCATTTAGTCTCCTCAGAGTCCCTTCTGGAATTCTTCCTCACACCTTTGCAGCTGGAGGTGCCTCACACCCTGACGCCAGACAGACAGACACAGACACACATGGGCACATTGGGGTCCTCCCCTTTCTCTCCTTGTCCTGACACTGCCTGTGAACTGTGAACCCAACAAGACTCACTGATTCTTTCCTTAGCCAGCTGCCAAGTGGACAAAGATTTATTCAACTCATTTGCCCTGATAATTAATTAAGGCTCACTATGCCTCCCCTGGGGTATTCTGCCGTGTAACTGTGAGGATGGAAACTAAGCCTAAGAACCTAAGAGGTCAGTTTCCAGCCCTTCTAACGGCGCGTGGAGAGGCCGCAAAGGAGGGTCCGTCCCAGGGTTGCCCGCCCATATCATCCACACGGCACCCGGAGAGGGCATGGTAGGTGGGGCCCGGGACCCACCAAGGCCCCTATGAAGGCCTCAGAGACTCTGGGATGCGTGGGGAGCCTGACCTCTTGCTCGTCTTCCCTTTGCCTAGACGTTCACGGCATGGTGCAACTCCCACCTCCGCAAGGCAGGGACGCAGATCGAGAACATCGAGGAGGACTTCCGGGATGGACTGAAGCTCATGCTGCTGCTGGAGGTCATCTCAGGTGAGGGGGGCCACCCTGGTCGAGGGTGAGGTGCTTGCCTGCTGGGTTCGGCCACAGTGAGGGGATGCTGCCTTGACACATCAGCTTCTGCTCTGCCTTTGCTCGTGGTGAGCCCTGGGTCTCTTGGAAGAAGCTGGGGTCGCCGTGTGTGAATTCAGACTAGGAGACTGGGTTTGGTCCTGGCTCTGCTGCCGGCCATCCACGTGCCTCAGGACCCTCATTTGCAAGAAGAAAGAAGGTCTACCATGGCTGACCATCTTCAAACCTTGGCTCTACTAGTACCTCTCCACCTCTATCCAGATGATCCCACTCCCTTATCTGGCCCCCAGTGAAGAATTTGGATGTCCAGAAATCTGGAGAGACAGCTCCCCTTGAATGTAGTCCTCTGCCTTCTTAGGAATACCTTTCCTCTACCATGCCTTCGAGGTTGGTGGTTCCAACATTCTCGCCTTGGTTTATATGCTGGGTAATCTTAGCTACTCTCTTCGCTTTACCTTCTACCTCAGTATCAGTTGACGCTCAGACCTGGTTTCAGTCCAGCCTTTTCCCTCAGGCCCCATCTCCACCCAGATGTCCCCCCAGCATCCCCTCAGTGTGCCCAAGACTATGCGGTCTACCCTTGGCCCCGACAGACCTCTTTCCTATATTCTCCGTCGTCTTCTCCCAAACCTAATGTAGAGCTCTGAGAAAACGCTTCCTTTGCTTTGCTTTCCAACTTGGCATTCAAGTTCCATTCCTTCTATTTCCTTCTTCTGTTAGCCTTTTAACCTCTGCCATGTGATGTCAGTGTGGGCCTTGCCAGCTCTCACCTAGATGATCCACAGAGGCTTTGGACCCCTCCCAGCTCCTTCCCCACCGCAGTCCATCCTTTGCATGGCAGCCCGAGGGGCCGGCTCAGGCCCAAATAAGGTCTCACTGTCTCTTGCTCAGAGCCCTTCAGTGCCTCCCCAGGGCTCAAAGCCTGCAGCCCACATTCCTTCACGTAGCTCGCAGGATCCTTTGTGAGCTGGCACCTGTTTCATTTTCAGCTAACTTCCCAAAAAGGTATCAGACCTCAGACCCTCTGTCACCCCAAGAGACGCGCAGTCCTCACCAGGGACGGGCTCTCTGCCCTCTGTGCTTCTGCACAAGCTCCAGCCATCTTGTTCCCCAGAACTTTTAAATATCCTCCTGCAGGTGAAATTTGTGTGTGGGAGAATGGAGATGGGGAGGGGGGATTGTGTGTGTGCGGTACAACCTATGAAACAGAAAATTGAGTGTTTTGAACATTTTCAATTTCCTGGACTATTTTGTACAGTCCCTTTGTTGTGCAGACACACCAGCATCCATCTGCGACTTCTCTGTCACCCCGCATGGAGAACCCAAGCCCATCTAACATCGCCCCCCTCCCCCCCCCCCCCGCCGCCCCGCTCCCTTCTTCCTCGAGCCCCGGCAGTCACCCTTGTCTTAGTTTCTGTGACTGTTCTCGGCACCTTGTATTAGTGGAATCAGACAGTATATGTCTTTCTGTGGCTTATTTCATTGTGATGTCTTCCAGGTTCGTCCATGTGTCCCGCTCTCCTTCCTTTTTGAGGCTAACATTGCGCTGTACATACAGACCGCGTTCTGTGTACCCATTCATCTTCTGGTGCACACTGGAACTGCTTCTACCTTTTGGCTCTTGTGACTAGCGCTGTTGTGAACTGGGGTGTATGGATATCTGTTTGAGCCCTGCTTTCAGTTCTCTGGGGTAAATACCCAGAAATGGAATTGTTGGATCATATGGTAATTCTAGGTTTAATTTTTTTAGGAACTACCATACTGTTCTCCTCCAACTGCCTTTCTGAGTGTTCTCCCCTGCCTCCTCTTCTAACATTTCTTAGTTTACACAAACCTGGTGTTGTTCTTTTTCATTCTTCCCGGCTTAGCCCAGGGTTTTCTTCCAGGAAGGCTTTCCCCAAATGAGTGGCTGTCCTCAGGAATGACAGGAGCTCTGGACTCCTGTCGCACCCCACTCATTCCTCTTGTCATTCCTCTGTCATGTTCGTTTGCCCACGGTATGATCATTTTTGGCCCATTTGTGCTTTTCCGCATCCCACTCTAAGCTGCTTGGGGCAGGGATGGTCTCATCTCTGTGTCCCAAGTGCTCAGAACAGTGCTTGGCATGTGTGTGATGGTCGGCAAATATTAGAGTGACCAGATGCCCTGTGCTGGACTTTTCTGCAGGACTAGCCACAGGTAGGCCTGTGCCCAAGGGGACCTGTGCATGTCTGTAAACCTGGGTTCTCTCTTTCCTTGGGGTGGGGGACATTGAGTCACTGAGACATTGCATTTTCTTCCTTGAGCATTGTGAGGTGAGTAGAAGGACAGAAGGAAGGGGCTGGTGCCCCCAGTGGTCTTCTGAGGAGCATCCCCAGACCACCCCTGCCAGAATCTGCAGGAGTGCTTGTCCACATGCAAAGTCCTAGGCACACCCCAGACCACCTAATTTCCAAAATTAGGAGGCAGGGGAAGGGGGCTGGGCATTGGAATTGCGAGAACTGCTGGCCTCGCTCCCTTCACTGTCCCGATGGAGAAGTCCTGTTCCAGCCAGGGTACACAGCTGGGGGGCTGGCTGGGGAGCCCAGGCTTGGCAGGACCTAAGGGCTAGGGTTTAGCAGGAGAGCTTCAGGTCGGGGGGCAGGATGCAGCACTGCCTCATCCGTCCAATGGGAGGGAGTCCCCGGGGCATTTCGTCTGCCCAGGGGGATGATGGGGTACCTCGCTTCGGAGGCTGAGCAGGGGCCACAGCCTTGGGAGAGCTGCAAGTGGAAGGTCTTAATTTAATCATTAAAACCCAGCTGTGCTTCCTTGGGAGCTGCCAGGCCTAATCACATCTGTGGCAGGAAGTCTGTTCTCCAGAAGCTGGGGTGGAGGGGGCCTGGGAGGCCCCCTGGAGAAGTGCTGCTCCCACATTGTGGCTGCCCAGCTCCTTGAGCTCTCTTTGCGAGGCTGCTAATGTCCTGGGTATGGTGGGGAGGGGATTGCGGCTGGGTGGGGCTGCAGACCGTGGCAGGTGCACTGGTCCTGAGTTTTGGGCTCTGGGACAGTACCCAGCCTCCTGGCATCCCTGGCCTTTTAGAGACTCTAAAGCTATGTGTCCTTCCCTGGTATGGGCATGCATGTTTCACATTTTAATTTTGAGTTTTAGTTTAAAGAGGTCCCTGAATGCCTTTGTTCTGAGCTGAAAGTGCTCTTAATGGGGTGTTCGGAGAACCAGCTCTTTCCCTGCAGCTTCTGACCCTGGAACCTGCATTGGAGGAGGGGGTAGACTGAGGGTGGAGAGTTGGCTTGGAGCTGAGCCAAGGATGCCCACAGAAGGCAGTGGTTCTCGAGCGAGAGAGGAACACCGTGGGAAGCTCTCTTTGAACACTAGGGGATTTTTTCAGAATATTCTAAAGTGCCCACACATCTTCCCAGACCAAGCAGTATAGACTAGAAGGGGTTCGGGGCCTTTGCATGTGCTGTTCTTCTGCTTTGATCATCACTGCCTGCTGTCACAGCGCAGCTGCCCTCCCACTCAGAGGCCTTTCTTGACTATTCCACAACTCCTTCATGCCCCACCTATCCTCCTCTGCATGCTCTTTTTAGGCATTTATCCTTCTTGGTCTTTGTTCGTTTGCACGTATTTGTGTGTTTCTCTGTTGAAGCTCTGTCTCCTCCTGGTCCAGAAGTGTGCAAAGGCAGGGAATTGTTTTGTTCACCCCTGTATTCCTAGCGTCTGCCAGGTCCCAGACATAGGGGCTTAATACAGATCAGTTGGGTGGGGGCAAGCACTGAGGTCTGAGAAGTGGCAGGAAAGAGGCAGGGCCGACTCTCCCTGTCACTCCCTGCGAGGGGCCCCTTGCTGCTCGTGGGCGAGAGTGTCATGAGAGCAGCCGTGCTCCCAGGAAGCAGTACTTGACCCTCCCTGCCCTCCCTCTTGATCTGCATGCAGGGGAGCGCTTGGCCAAGCCGGAGAGAGGCAAGATGAGAGTGCACAAGATCTCCAACGTCAACAAGGCCCTGGATTTCATAGCCAGCAAGGGGGTCAAGCTCGTGTCCATTGGAGCCGAAGGTGAGTGAGGCCTGCCGTCTGGCTGCTTGGCAGAGCCTGATTTTCTGCTCCCTGTTCTCTTGGCCTTTTCTCCCCTGACTCCTGGGTTCCCACGCTGCTGGGTGCATTGGGAAGTGGGGGCAGCCAGCACCTCCATCTGGTCAACCTGCGGATTCTTCATGTAACAGCTACACTTTCCATCCAATCTCGGCACCCCCCACATCGGCTCTGCCCCCTGGAAAACCACAGGCCTGCTCCCTGGTCCTGACCTAGATCCCTCCCACCCCTAGCCGAATCCTGGTACCTTGAGATCCTGTGAGAGTGGAGTGCCACCTCCCTCACCCACGGGCCTGCCTGCACTTTGCTGCCTGAAGCAGAGAATTCTGTTGCCTGGAGAGTGTCAGACACGGGCTGGGTGGAGGTCTTCCCAGGGGTCTGTGGGGAAGACTGATGTCCAGAAGCCTTCAGGAACATTCCTAATAGCATTTTTCTATAGATTAGCTTCTTGACTCTTTTTCTTTCACTTGAAAAGAGTTTTTTTTAAAAGCTCCGTATACATTGTTACTTTTTTTTTTTAAAAATATTTTATTTATTTATTTGACAGAGATCACAAGTAGGCAGAGAGGCAGGCAGAGAGAGAGAGGAGGAAGCAGGCTCCCCGCTAAGCAGAGAGCCCGATGCAGGGCTCGATCCCAGGACCCTGAGATCATGACCTGAGCTGAAGGCAGAGGCTCAACCCACTGAGCCACCCAGGTGCCCCTTCTTTTTTTTTTTTTTTTTTTTAATTACTTAAAAAAAAAAATTTATTTATTTATTTGACAGAGATCACAAGTAGGCAGAGAGGCAGGCAGAGAGAGAGAGGAGGAATCTGTATACATTGTTATTCGTTTGTTCTTAATGGTTTAAAAGAGGCAGTGCAGTTTCGGTGTGCACTGTGGTGTTCTGGAAGGATTTGGGGAGGGTGGAGGAGAACAGAACACCGCAGCCAGGCTGTGTCAGCACTGCGCACCGTGGATTCATCCAGGACTCCCTGGGCACCTGCTGTGCAGCACCAGAAATCTAAAGCTGGGAAGCATTTCCATCTATTCATTCACCATTTGACATGTGCACGTGGCTGTGAAGGCCCGAGCACTCGCGCCCTGGCGGGTTCTGGGCCGGAGAGACGATCTCACTGATCCCTCACATGGCCTCCCTGGTGGCTCTTGTCGTTACCCTCATTGGATGAGAAGGAACCAGATGCCTAATGAGATGAAGTAACTTACTGAAGGTCCCAGTGTCTGTAAGTGGCAAAGCCAGAGTTGAGACCAGGTCTGTGTCGGAGAAATCCCCCCCCATCCCCCCCCACCCCCCTCTTGAAGAAGGTGGGGGACTTGCTCCAGTAAACCAGAGGAGCACATCTCTCCTCTGGTGGGAGGAGTCTAAAGCTCTACCCGCCCCCCCTTCCTTTCTAGAAATGCAGGGATTTTATATTGCTACATCAAAGGCGAATTTTAGCACAGTATTGGCAAACCACAGTCCGCGGTCTCAAATCCGGCCGACACGGGTTTTGGTACATGCTGGAACCCAGCCACACCTGTCTGTTTACATTTCTCTTTGTCTGCTCTCCTGCTACCGTTGGCAGAGAAGTTGTGACAGAGACTGTATGGCCTGCAGAGCTGAAAATATTTCCTATCAGGCTTTTGCAGAACAATTTTGCCAAGCCCAGGCTTACTGGGGACTCGGGCTCACGTTTGAGCGGTCGTGGGTACCACCCCGTGTGTCCCAGCACACCCTCGGCTGTGAAGCAAAGTCCGTGTCTTCTGCGTCTGTGTGGCGCGCACAGCAGGTGCTCAGGAGATGTTCGAAGGACTCAAACCTAGTGGGGTATTTGTTTTGTGAGTGGAAACATAGTCTCTGCTTCTTGAAAGAGTAGTTTGCTCTGTTAGGGAAGATTAAAGACTTGGCAGAAAGAGTTTCCATGAAGCAGGGCTGGGAAACCAGAAGACGGCGCTCGGCTGGTCTGGTGTAAGCTTACATGTCCCCTGGGGCAGGGCAATAAAGGATGTGTAAGGGAGAGCTGGGGTGATGGTAGGGATGAGTGGGGATTCTGGAGAACTGGGGAAAGCATGTCCTTCCTTCTAAGCGGGGCACCTGCCAGGCAGGTCTGATTGTTTGTTGCTATGGGGGGGATACAGGTCCATCATGGCAAGAGCTTTCCATCTTTTTTCAAAAGAAGCCAGAAATCCAGATTTTTAGGGGGAAAAAAAAAAAAAAAGCTACCTAACAGGTTTTTTTTTTGTTTTTTTTGGTTTCTGTTTTTGTTTTTTAAGCTCTGAGCAATATTTCTACCCTTTAAAAAAAATTAAATTTAAAATGAAAAAGGTCTGAAGGGGAGGAGGAAAGGGGAAGACGGGAGAGAAGAGCACTTGCTCCCAGCTCTTTGGCTAGACAGGATGCTTTGCCTGGGCTCTCCCTTTCTGCCTATGAGCAGGCCTGTAGGGTGGGTGTCATCAGCCACATTGTGTAATCCTGGCAGCTGAGGCTGAGAAGAGTTGCTGGGGTGGAAGCCGGTGGTGTGGCTGAGCACAGGCTGTGGGTAGACTCCTTCTGTGGGGCAGAGCCAGATTGAACCCGGGAGTTCGGGCTCCAGAGCTGAGATCTGAATCTCTTTTCATCGCTGCAGACATGGCGTGTGGGGGCCGAGGGCAGGACTTTACTGTGTGCTTGTCCTCAGCTACAGAGGGCTGGGTCCGCTTGGCTGTGCCTGTCCCGGCAGAGGGCGAGGAGCAAAGACAGACCCGGGCATAAACTCCATCTGGTGCCTTTGACCTTCCAGGAAGTCAACCAAGCTGGCCACAATTTCTGATTTGTTTCACATGGGCCTCGCTTCTCTGAAGATTTTGAAAGGCTTCTTTAAAATGAGATAATCCTGACCTCCTCACTGCCCTAGGGATTCCTTGCTGTAGGCCGAGCCTTCTACGTTGAAATCACCTCTCCTGTTTCAAACTGAGCACTAAGATCATGTGCTGGGATGTCTGCCCTGCCATGCCAGGAAACTGGATGAGGCCACAAATAGGGTTTGTTTATTTTAATGAAATGCGGTTTATTGCTATAGACTAACATAAAACACAGTGGAGCAGATCCCTGGAGTGAGCACTCGTGGGGGTCCGGGTGGGAGAGGGGCATCCTGGGCTGACGGGGGCAGGCCCAGCGTGGGTGAGACCCCAGACCTTTAAAAGATTATCATAGGGTACAGGACTAGACTCTGGTGAGCCCCTGACGGGAAGACCCAGGCCCAGGTGGCCCTCTAGGAATGGAATGGGTGCTCTGGAGGGGCCTCTGGTCCCTGTCCCCGAAGGTGTTTGCACGGAGGCTGAAAGCAAGGGATTTCCATATGTCCAGGTGGGATTAGAATAGATCCTTGATTTAGAATACACTTGATTTAGAATGTCTAGACTTCGTGGCCTTGAGACTTGACCTAGGTGAGGGGTTGGTATTTAACCCCATGAGAGGACCAGAAGGATTTTTTATCTGAAGATCTTTGGGCAGGGAAGGCCTGATGGCTTTGGGTGCCAGGAGCCTGGGCGTGGTCTTGATGATGGGTCACCTGTGCTGGGGGTGAAGCGTAGCATGGGTCTGGGAGCTGGTGACCCCTGGCAGTCTAGTTTCTGTCATGCGGAATGTCTTCATTCTACCATCTGAGTCATGCATGGTGGGGGGGGGGCTGCCTCCATAGGGTGGGGGCAGGGGGTCAGTGCAGGGTGTGAATGCCTTGTGGCGGGCTATAGACCAGGAATGGCAGAAACATGGCTCCCCTTCTTCCTATACCCACAGCAGAAGTTTAGTCTGTCATCACGTTTTGTCCCCAGGGCCCAGTGTGGCCTTGGGACCCTCTTTTGAGACCCAGCTTTCCTGGCAGCCCCCTGACATAAGGCTGCTGGTGAGTTGGGCATCTGTGATCCAGACCCACAGATGCCTGGGAAAAGGATTTGTTCTGGGGACCCTTGGGGTGGGGGGGGCAGGGGCTACGCTCTGGGGGTGGGATAGGGAGGCAGCGGACCCTGAGGCTGGGGTGCCGTAGGGGGTGTCAACCCACTCTTTTTGCCTGTACTTGGCTCTCCTGTGTCCTGCAGGATATGGTATGAGTGAGACTTCAGTGAGCAGAAATCCCTGGGGGTTTCTGGGGAAGGGAGGGAGGAATAAGTGGGCAAAAAAGAAGCCACTATTGTCTCCCTTAGTGCTGGGAGGGCACCGCACTCGAGGCCACAGGAGGCCCAGGTATTTGGCCTTCACAGGTCGGGTTCGGGGGGAGCCATGGGATGGGGTAGAGGCAGGGGTCCAGTGCTGCAGCCTCTGCCCTCAGAAAGGTCAAGACCTCGCCACCTGAGCCTCTTCTAGATGTTAAAAAAATAATCCCCCGTGTTGAAAACACTGTCCATGAAATTTCACACTTGCTTTTTCCACTTTCCATATCGTAAAGATTTCTCCAGGTCATTAAAAACTTGTGAAAGTAATTCTTAGTGGCTGTGTTCATGGTTGAGCACAGGGCGTTCTGTTCCAGACCTGGGTCCTGCCCTGGAGGAGCCCGAGCGTGGCTGTGATTTCCCAGCCACAGGCCTGGGTAACCTCTGCCTGTTCACCCGCACGTGGGTCATTCCCTCCAGTGCTCCCTCATTCATTCATTCATTCATTCATTCATTCAATAGATGTTGATGGGGGGCTTTCTCTGTGCCTGGCACTCCCTCTGCTGGGCTCTAGGCAGTGATGCAGAATGGAAAAATTGTTCCCCTCATGGAGCTTATGGTCTGGAAGGGGAGAGAGAGAAAATACACACACACACACACACACACACACACACACACACACACACAGATGTCAGGTGAAGAAGAATCCAGCAGGAAGTGCAGGTGGGAGGTTTCCAGGAGAAGATGAAGTGGAGATGGATGGAGGTGCGGGACAAGTCTCGTGGATGTCTGGGGAGGAGAGAGCTGTGGGGAGGCCATGTGACCTTGGGGGGGTGCTGTCAGGGCCCCACTGGTCATGGGTGTGGACTCTGAGGCAGGTGGGAAGCCGCAGAGGTCCTGAGCAGATGGTGATGGGCAGGGAGGGCATTTACTCCAGCACACCTTGTACTGGGTGTATTTCTGCTTTCCAACTTCGCACAAGAAATGACCCTACAACAGGCCCTGTCATACAGCAGCCTTATGCTGCGTGTCCGATCGTCGGCTAGGCATAGATTCCTAGAAGGAGAGTTCACTGTCAGGAAGTCGAACAACTTCAGGGTGCTTGATCCTGTTGCCAAATTATTTTCCAGAAAGTGTGTTTTTGTTGTTGTTGTTGTTGTTGTTGTTGTTGTTTCAAAGATTTATTTATTTGAGGGGCGCCTGGATGGCTCAGTGGGTTAAAGCCTCTGCCTTTGGCTCGGGTCAGGATCCTAGGGTCCTGGGATTGAGCCCTGCATTGGGCTCTCTGCTCGGTGGGGAGCCTGCTTCCCCCTCTCTTTGCCTGCCCCTCTGCCTACTTGTGATCTCTCTCTCTCTCTCTCTCAAATAAATAAATAAAATCTTCAAAAAAAAAAAAGATTTTATTTATTTGAGAGAGCGAGCGAGCGAGCACTGGAGCATGCGTGGGTGGGAGGGGCAGAGGGAGAGAGAATCTAGAGCAGACTCGGTGCTGAACATGGAGCCTGACACGGGGCTCGATCTCACGACGCAGAGATCACAACCTGAGCCGAAACCACAAGTCGAATGCTAAACTGCGTGTGCCACCCAGGCACCCCAGAAAGTGTTTTTTCACACCAGTTTACACTTGTATCCACAGTGTGGTAGATAGCCTGTTTACCATCAACCCATGTGAAGGTGTGTGTTCCTTGTTTTTTAAAGTGGCTAATAGCTAGGAAAATGTTATCTTCTTTAATTACAAGAGAGATTGAACATATGTATAAATTGGTTATATTTTGTGTTTTGTGAAGTATTTATTCAGGTCTTTTGCTTATTGTGAATTTAGACCTTTTTCCTTATCAATTTATATCAACCCTTTAAACGTTACGAAACCTTTGAAAATCACAAGTGAAAGGACGTTTTTTAAAAAAATCTGTGGGCGCCTGGGTGGCTTAGTCGTTAAGCATCTGCCTTTCGCTCAGATCATGATCTCAGGATCCTGGGATCGAGTCCTGAATCGGGCTCCCCTGCCCGGCAGGGAGTCTGCTTCCCCCTCTCCCACTCCCCCTGCTTATGTCCCCTCTCTCGCTGTGTCTCTGTCAATAAATAAATAAATAAATCGTTAAAAAAATAAGAACCAAGTCTTGAAGGACTGATTCTTCACTGAGTAACCCTCACCGCGTCTCCCAGCCTGCTCTGCGTGGTGCCAGCTGCCTGTTTTACTGCTTAAGGAAGGTGGTTGTGAGCTGCTCAGTTCTCCATCTCTCACCCAGGCAGTCTGACTCTGGTCTGTGGCCCACTGGTGTCTGCAGTTCTGGGAGGGCTGTGTGAGGCCCTTGTGAGCAGGAAGAGTCACAGGCTGTCCACTGCCCGACGTGAGCCCTCTTCCTCCTCAGCACCCTGATGTGGGCTCAGCAGAGTTGCCCCCTCCCCCCACCCAGGTATCAACAGCGATGCTCTGCCCCTTGCTGAGTCTACAGCGGCATACGGTTTTGCCCTCCCTTTTGAGGAAGATGATGAGATCTTAGAATGTAATTTCCTTAGTGGAACTCACTCTTGCTTAAAGGGTCTGCGGGAAAGACCCTAGTGGACGTGGGCTCGGGATATTGGGAGTTCCTGGAAGTTACCCCTTCTCCCGGTTCTGTTAGGGTTTTCCTACGGTCAGTTTTTCAGGTTGGAAAAAATAAGATATTTCTTGGAAGCCAGATGGTTAGCTGAGTACCTTGCCGTGGGGCTGGGTTACCGTCTCCTGGTTTGGAAACAGGTGAGGGTAAGGAGTCTACATTTGATTGGCATAGGTTCAGCTCCCAAGACTAAGTGGCTTCATGTCTTAGGCTCCTTAAAGACAGGTTGTTTTTTTTTTTTTTTTTTTTTTTTTTCTGTTTATATTCCCTGCCTCTGGGCCTGGTACAGGAAAAAAAAATTATTTCATAGAATTTATAGCATTTTTAAAAAGTCTCGAAGTGTTGCTTAGACTGAATTTTTAATGGATTGTCTCTTAATTATGATCTTGAAGTTGTTGTTTGATTTTTTAAAAATATGCTTTGGTGCCCAACTAATGGCATGGGGTTGATTCCTTTTGATTGATTCCTCTCGGTTGTGCCTGCACTGGCTTTTTGGGTGTGGATGGCTCACAGAGTTGCCAGAACATTTGTGATGATTTAGAAACCTGTCCCTCTTCTCTGTCCGTCTCTCTTGCCTTCTGTGATGCACCCACCGGAATGGATCACACCTATCTCGTGTCCCGGTCACCCCCAAGGAGGCTTCTCTCCTGGCACCTGTGATAACCTGATGGTACTTTCAAAAACATAACTTCCTTTCCCTAGAGGTGGAGCTGTGTGGTCTTTGATTTCCTACGTGGTCCATGCAGTGATGTGGGCACTCCGGGAGTTTTAACTCTGCCCCAGCTAATAGCCATCCTAACGTGTCCCGATGCCGTTTCTGTAGAAATCGTGGATGGGAATGTGAAAATGACCCTGGGCATGATCTGGACCATTATCCTCCGTTTTGCCATCCAGGACATCTCTGTGGAAGGTGGGTCTCCTGCTTTGCTTTGTTAGTCCCCAAGCCCCCTCCTCTCCCTGACCCTTACCTTCACGTCTTCCTCCCTGAGCTCAGCGTGGAGAATCCCCGACCCCCTTCAGTGGGGGCCTAATCATGGGCCGCCTCCTGGGTTTCTTGCCCATTGGTGGCATCTGCCATCCCTCTTGGTCTGTAGAGAAACTAGAACTGTTCAGGAGCTGGTTTCCACTGGCACATTGGCCCCAGGGAATCCCACTCACTTGAGGACTGCCCAGGGGTGCATGGGGAAGTATTGGCTCTTGGGTTGTTAAATCCAAAAGGGCAGAGAAATAGCTTAGCAGCTGGGAGGCCATGTAGCAGGGCTCCTGGTGGACCCTAGGTCCTCCACTTTGCTCCCATAGCTCCCTCTGGTGGCCACTTCACAGATCTTTAAAAGGAGGCCTCTCTAGGTTGGGGCTGCCATCTCGTTAAACTTGGGGTCCCACACCGGCATTTTTTGAGCTTTATATCTGATGTGTGTACATTTATTTTATAATAAATTATATTGAGATATTGATATTTGTATCACGAAACACACATACCAAAACAAATTTTAAACAGGTGAGATGGAGATAATATTTTTAAAGTATTTTTTATTCATGGGACACCTGGCTGGCTCGTGATCTTGGGCTTGTGAGTTCGAGCCCCACACTGGATGCAGAGATTCCTAATAAAAAATAAATAAATAAACACATAAACTTTACCAAATATGTTTTTATTCATTTTCATGGCCCAGGAATCGTAGATTTTTATTCAGAGTAATTCTTTCCATGGAAAGAATGTAGAATAAATTGCTTTCTTATGGAAATTTTGGTTTGACATGTGATGCTACAACCATGGGAAGGCCTACATTTAGGGCTGAAGCAGTTGAAAAGGTGTCCACAGTAGTCTCTTCGAACATGGATCTTGTTAGTGATGGTGGCTATAAATCCATTTTCAAATTGCCTTCTTGATGAGCTCAGTTTGATTCTTTGGGGACTGATTCCTTCTCAGCTCTGGTTAAATTGTCGTTATTTCAATCTTGTAAAATAGCTGATGAGCTTGAGCTGAGGAGAAGCATTAGCTTTGCTGATTTTTTTTATTGTTTGTGCTTGAAATACTATCTTTGCAGAAATCATTTCATGTCATTTAAAAGTCCATTTTGTGAATTGAAAGTAAATGAGATCACCCATGAACCCTCTCCGCCGGGTTCCATTTCTGCAATTCATGGATGCGAGCACAAGGGGGCAGTGTGGTTTGCTGTCTGTGCTGGGATCTCCTGGGGTCCCCTCAGACACCTACCTGCTTTACCTTACAGACGCGGGTCTGCTTCACACAGCAGCGGTGTCCATCCACGCATTAAATACAAGGAAACTTCTTAGATAATTCTAACACTTCTGCCCCACACACGGCTCTGTGCACCCTACATGGCTGGAATACCCCACTCCAGAGATCCTGGGACTTTTCACAGACGGATCAGACATAGACCTGACACAGATTGCTGATTTACTTTGTAATGCTCCATGTCTTTGAATTAAAGGGAATAATGGGGGAGATATTCTGAAAGCTTGGAAGGCCATTATGTCAGTATTTAAATGTGTTATGTGGCTAGCTTGTAAAAGCTGCCTCACTCGCTTCTCTGTTTCTCAAATAACTTGTCAAACTTCGTTGAGGAAACAGACTTAGTGGCCTAGTAGCCCCAGGGTTGGAATCTAGGGGTCTTTGTATGGACCCCTTATGTGAACGAGCGTGGACCCTGTGGGCACGGTGGGGTTCCCATGAGCCAACACCCCTGCCTGTGCTGAGCCAGCCCACTGACCTCTGCACCCGTTGTCCCCCTCCTCACAGAGACTTCTGCAAAGGAAGGGCTGCTCTTGTGGTGTCAGAGAAAGACAGCCCCCTACAAGAACGTCAACATCCAGAACTTCCACATAAGGTCAGTGGCTGGGGGCTGAGGGGCTCTTGCAGAACCTGGACTGTTCCCCACCAAACTCCTCGGCCCCCTTTGGCTGGGGGTAGTCTCGGCTCTGGAACAGAGCAGAGGTCCCTGGGGAAGAAGTTACTTTCTGCGGGGTGGCGGGGGTGGGGGGGGTGCCACAGACCCTCCAATGCCACCTTCCTCCCCAAGGAGAGTGTCCAGAAAGTTCTAGCCTGGGGTGCTGGAACAGAATGGGGGATGTGGGGGTGGGGGCAGGGGAACAACAGAGACCTGAGTGGAGAGTAGAGTTGGATGCGGTAGGTGTCTTAGCTTGCCAGGCTCCACAGAATCTTAACCCCAGGGCCTGGGATTGTGGCAGGAAGAAATATTCCTTCCCATCCTGTTTTAAATCACTCCTGCTCCAAAGCACTGTGTGTTCATCTCTGGAAAAAAGGTGGGCTCCTCCAGTCCTGGTTTAGAGCTTTCCCCTTGGGTGATGCCTGGCCCCACTCACCGGCCTGCCCCACCTTCTCTCTCCCTCCGGCAGCTGGAAGGACGGCCTTGGCTTCTGTGCCTTGATCCACCGACACCGACCTGAGCTGATTGACTATGGGAAGCTGCGGAAGGTGCGTGAGCCTACCTGACCTCCTGCTGGGTCCCTCCTGGGTAGTGGGGGGGTAGAAGGGCAGGACCGGCGCCCTCTTCTGAGAGCCCATGGCCATGGTCAGGGGTGTCACTCCCCTTAGATTGGCCCCAGAGACAATCTGTAGAAGTAAGAGGAAAGCCTCTTCCCTGTGTGGGCCACTTGGCTGTCCCGCGTGCACGGCACCGTGCCCTTGCTGACCTCAACAGCCCATAGCGTATGGGAACCACCGTAGGGCGTTGTTGGGGTCATGGGATCCTCACTGCCATTTTCCCCTTCTATTTTCCGGGGTTTATAAAGTGGATGTAGTAATTACGGAAGCTGTAGCTGTTGTATGTTAGAGGCGTTTGCTCCCATCCAGGGCCAGGACTTGCTGGGCAGCCCCCACACGTTCCCGCCGGACTCACTGCTGAAGTTTGGCTGTGGGATTTCCTTTAGCTGCTGCTCAGTTTCACTTACGCTCTTGGCTTGAAGCTGCGGGGGGTTTTCCTGAACCTGTGCATGGGTTGAGAGGCAGATTGGGAGGTGGGAGCTGTTCTTAATCTCGAGGTGGTTCTGGTGTCCGGGTTGGCCTAGACCTTGGAGAAGTCTGTCCGGGACCACTCTGAACTCACTCACCAGCTCTCCCCTGAGCCCATTCCAGTGCCCGGAGGCTGCCCGTGGAGCCCTCCCCCGACCCCCAGCTGATGATCGGGAGCTCAGGTTGGAATGGTGTCAGTCCCTGTGTGACTCTCTTGACAAGGCAGCTTCTAGGAATGCCTGTTCTCCACTTGATCTTGACACTTGGAGAACGCGGTGTTCAGTGAAGACCCCCACATGGCTTGTGGCCTCAGAGGCCAGGCTTGATGTTGCCAGTGTGGGAGCTGCCCTGACAACTCCGTGATGGTGTCAGGGCCTCAGTTTCCAGGGTGTGGCGGAGGAAAGGGGTAGACTCCTGTTTCCTCTGGTCGCTCGAAGCCAGACCAAAGTCTGAGGCTGGGCCCCGGGCCCACTTTCTTTTTTTTTTTTTTTTATGGTTTTATTTATTTAGTAGAGAGTGAGTGACAGAGAAAGAGCAAGTGAGCGAGCACACAAGCAGTGGGGAAGGGCAGAGGGAGAAGCAGACTCCTGGCTGAGCAGGGAGCGTGATACGGGTCTCGATCCCAAGACCCTGGGATCGTGACCTGAGCCAAAGGCAGACAACTTACCCGACTGAGCCACCCAGGCGCCCCTCGCCCACGGCCTGGCCTTGCACATGTCTTTGGTCAGTGGTCCAGCTCTTCCCAAGCCACCATCTTAGTGGGTGGGAGGGTCCCTGTGCTCTAGCTCAGCTGCTTTGCGAGGAAGACAATCAGATTGAGAACCCCCTGACTTACCTGAAAGCTGTGTGGCTGAATCAGACAGAGCTGAGGTGGGAAACCCTAGAGGTGACGATTTTTTTTTTCAAAGGCATCATCACGTACCTCCTAACTGTTCGCCTGCCGCACCTCGGCGATAGGCATGCGTGTGCCTGTCCCTGTGTCTGTGTGCTGAGGGGACAGCCAGTTAGTTAATCCATCGCTGTTTGTCACCCTGTATAAAGTGGGGCCCTGCTCACAGTGGCTCTCCGGTCCCTTCCCCCATGCCACAGACTACAGGGTCTTAGCCCTCCAGGAGGTGAGAATCTAGGGCTCTTTGTCTGCTGCCCGGTCAGCTGCCCACCCCCATGTGTCTTGTCTTTTCACTATATCACTGTGTCTGTCTCTGCTCTTTTTAATTCAGTAGCATCATTAAAATCCAGCCCAGATCCTAGCACAGACCTGGTCGCACTGAACCCTGGATGCTTCCCAGAAAGCACAGGTTACTGGAGCCAAGCGGTGTTTGGATGCCGGAGAGCTCTGGGGCTCTGGCTGGGAAGCTCTTCCTTCCCATTGTGGTCTTAGCTGGGCATAGGACCCTGGCTGTCCGTGGAAATTGAGCATGGCCAGCACGTGTAGCCTGGTCCCGAGGGCTGCTTAAGGCCCTGGATGGAAGTGATTTCCACAGCTTGGCATTGTTTATGTTTTTGGTTTTTTTAAATCATTCTGGAAGCTATCGGTAACTTTCCCAGGAGGACTCTACCTTCTCTTATTCTGAGCAGTTTCTTCCTGAAAGCATCTGGGTGAATGTATTTCTTTGTAGCTTTGTAGTTCTCGTCTTAGCACATGGGGACACTGAGTCCTGGGCTGACAAAACCAGGCTGCTGTAGGTTAGTCTGGGGAACCGGGAAATAGTGTGGGAGGACCAGCAAGGAAATCCCATCACTGTATGGTGGTTTTTTCCCCCCCGTTAAAAAATTCTTTTAATTATGGTAAACATACATAACATAAAATGGAATGTATATAAAAACACAAAGCATAGATGATACAAACACTTGAGCCGTGCTGAGGTGTTCAGGGCGGGGGCGGGGACGTGTCTCCAGTGCTCTTGGTCCTGCACAGCTGAGACCCTGCACCCGTGACACCGTCACGCCCTGCTCCCTGTTGCCCTCGGCCCCCGGCAGCCACTGCCCTACTTTGTGACTCGGTGAACTTGACTGCTCTGAATGCTTCGTGTGAGTGAGTCATACAGTATTTGTGTCTGGCTTATTTCCCTGAGTGAATGTTTTCAAGGCTGACCCAGGTGGTAGCAGATGTCAGACTCTCCTTCCTTCGGAAGGCAGGGGACCAGTCCATTATAGGGACACCACGTTGGTTTGCCTCCTCACGCGGCAGCTGGCAGTTGTGTCATTTTTGCCTCGCGGCTTTTGTGAACGATGCTGCCTTGGATATGGGCGTATAGATAGCAATTTGAGTCCCTGCTTTCAGTTCTTGGGGCTGTACCCCCAGAAGTGGGGTTGCGAGTCCTGTGGCGGTCCGAGTCCCCCCACACCGTGTGCCCAGAGGCTGCACGAGTTTGCATTCCCACCCCCTGTGCCCAGGCGCTCTGCTTTCTCAGTCCCCAGTTCGTGTTCTGGAGATGGTAGCACACGTCAGGATAGTCACATTGTGGCTGTTTGAAGGAGCCGCCAAATTTCATGGAAAGGGAGCAGCTTGAGGTCTCCTAGTCCAACTCTTGAATAGCAGAGGGGAGACCAAGGCTGGGCTGCTGAGCGGCAAAGCCGAAACCAGAAGGCTAGAGGAGCAGCGCCCAGGCCAGTGATCTGCTCTCGGCGTGTGCTTTTTAGCCGTTTTTATCTCAGGCTTCAGGCCAATACACTTCACCCTCTTTCTCTGACAAACTGAGGCTTGAAGAGGAAAAATGGCCCTTTAGCCACCCACCCAGCAAGCTCTAGAGGGAAGCCGGCCTTGTGCACACCAAGAGCTGGGCCCTGGGGATCAAGCCCCAGGGGCCAGAGACATCCTGTCCACGCCCCCGTCTTTGACCACCCAGACTTCTCGGGCCCCCCCATGCCTTCATCCTCTTCTTCCTCTAGGATGACCCACTCACAAATCTGAACACAGCCTTTGATGTGGCGGAGAAGTACCTGGACATCCCCAAGATGTTGGATGCTGAAGGTAAAAGGTGTTTCCTTCTGTGCCTGTGACTCTTCCCTCACTGGCCTATGGTGGCCAAGACGGGTGGGGCCTGAGGTGGGAGCAGGGGAGGCCTGGTTCTGCTACCTCCTCTGGGGACCCCGGTGGGTGTGTGGGGGGACCTGCCTGTGAGGGATTCCTCATTCCCTAGTGGTTTGAAGGGGAGGCTAGCTGATCGGCTTCAGCTGCCTGAGGATGGTTCTCTGTCTTGGAGCTGGGGTAGTGGGTACTGGGGTTGAGCAGTGTTCCTTGTTGTAGGGGAGGGAAAAACTCTTTTCCCCTACCTCCTTAGGTGCTCCGGGTGGGATCCTGTAAATTAGACTGGCCAAAAGACAGATTAACGAGAGAAAAGCAAACAGAAGTCTATTAACATGTGCATTCACAGAGCTCTCAGTGATGAGTACTTTGCAGGGGTGGTTAGGAATTTGGGGTCTAAAGCCACATCTGACTTGTAGGAGAAAGGGAGGGGGACAACCAGCATTTATGGAAAAGCAAGTGACTTTTTAGAAAGTTGCCTGGGCCCTTAGGAGTCTAGGAGGGAGAGGTGATCATTGGTGACATTGTCTGGGACCATTTTCAAATCAGTAAAAACCAGGAAGAACAGTATACCCCTCCTCCTGAAGACACAATTAGATTTTGCCACTTTTCCCCCCTTTGGTTTTCTTAGTTGAAATGTTTTAAACCCCAGACATCACAGCATTTCACCACGACATAATTGAGAATACATGCCTTAAAAATGTGGATCTCTTTCTCTGCAGCCATAAAGCAGATTTCATGCCTAGCAAGGTGACTGTAATTCCTTGATATATCTCTTGCCCAATTCAAAATCAGATTTCCCTGATTATTTTTCTCGAGAGTTGGTTTGTTTTAATCAGGATCCAAATAAGGTCTGCATGTGGCATTTAGTAGTTCTCTTTCTTCTGTCTTTTCCTGTCTGTAGCACCCCTCCGCCCCGTTCCTTTTTATTCCTGTCGTTGAACTTGTTGCAGAAGCAGGGCCAGCTGCTCATGGAATGGTCCTTATTCTGGGTTTGTTGTTTGCTTCCTTGGGACACTGTTTCTCTGCTCCCTCTACCTTTGTTGTTCCTGTAAGTGGAGGCTGGTGCCAGAAGCGGGTAGGGTTCAGGCTCAGCATCTGGGCATAGAAGACTTAGAGGTTCTGTAAGCTTCTTTCCGCGTCACATCACGAAGAGCGTCATGTGTTCGCCAGCTGGCTTTTAACTCCGGATTTTTCTTGCCAGACATCGTCGGAACCGCCCGCCCGGATGAGAAAGCCATCATGACTTACGTGTCCAGCTTCTACCATGCCTTCTCTGGAGCCCAGAAGGTACCTGGGGCCCCTTGCTCCTTCCTTGCACAGCACACCTCATGCCAGGCCCCAAACCATGCGCCCCCGCCATGCCCGCCTCTCCCCGGCAGCGGGGCCCGGAGGGTCTGTCTCTCTGGTAGAGTTAGCTCCTGGGGCCAGCGTGACGTGCTGTTTTTGCTCGGCGCCTCCTACCCTGCATCTCTGCTCCTTCTCTCGTCTTCCTCTGCAGTCTCTGAGAGGACTGGGCTAGAGCTTGCCTTCTGGGGCCCAGAGGGCTGGCTTGAGCAGGAAGAGCTGCATGTGTGAAATCAGGCTGGGGGTTCTGGATGCCTGGAAGGTGCAGTGGGCAGCAGCCCCTCTGTGCCCACCTTTGTTGAAGCTACAGGCTTTCATGGAGCTATGGGGCTTCCCCTGTCTCCACTGACCTATTTTACAAAGGTGTCACGAAGCCCCCACCTTTCTCCCATTCACGGGCATGATTTAGCAAATCTATCCACAGCTTTTTTGGACCCTGGTGCCTTTTGTATCCTTCTGTATCCTGCCTGGGACCTGCATGTGGGATCACTCTGCGCTCTGTATTCATAGACATAAGCACAAACCCTTGGAGTGGGGGAGGAAGGAGGAGGTGGGCAGCTGTGAGCCCCTTCAAATGTCCTGGCTCAGTTGTGCTCAGGGAGGCCTGAGTTTAAAGTCCAGTTGTGCAGGTTCTGCACTGCACAAGGGTACCACAACTAAAGAGCACCATTCATGCCACAGACATTGAAGATTTGAATATTTTCGTTACTAGGCTTAGCTCAGGCAGCAGAGTCCCCTCTCCTAGACCCCTCTCATAGGCAGGACCCTGAAAACACAACATGCAGGTCGACACAACTACAGACCACAGGCTGGGCCTTCATGGTTTCAGGCCGTGGACCTGTCCCATCACGTGGATGTGCTCAGGCAAATTTCCCACCCTCCGCATGGAGTCCGAGTGACCTGTGTCCATATGCGTGATGGGGGTGCTCCCCCCACCTCTGCCCAGCCTTCCCCTCTGCTCTCTTCCCCCTTCCCTGTCTCAACCTATGCTCTGTCCCCACCCCCCGCCCCTGCCCCTCTCCTCCTACCATCTCATTTCTCCTCTTTCTGCCCATTCCCTCATTTGCCGTCTCTGCAACCGTCCTGTATTCTCTCTGTCCACCACGGCTGTTTGGGTTTATTCTGTGCTGCTGCCTCTCCCCTTTCTCCTCTCAACCTCTTCTCCTTCTCTGTGCAGATGTGTAGGCACGCTAAGGCCGGATGGGAAGGCCATGTGACCTATTGTTTCATGTCACTGCCACGCCTTCTTGGGTGCGCAGAAGGTGAGCTCTCCCTTGGCCTCGCCCGCTCTCCCTGCCACCCTTCACCCACCTCTTCCGTCCTCCCCGGGGTGTTGCAGCAGTGGTCAGATGGGGCCGTGGCCCCTGCAGTGACAGGAGGGACTAGAGAAGGCCCCTTGCCTCTTGTACTCTCTGAACCTTGGCCAGGACACCTGAAAGTGCCAGGGAGCCCCAGCCTCTGGCTGGCCCCCTGTGTCTCTGTCCACACACGCTGGGCTTAGTGGAGGCCGTAGATGGGAAAGGAGCTTGTGGTCTCAGCTCCTTCCCTGGACCCCGAGTCAAGAGCCCTTATCCCAGGTGGTGGAGCTCCTGGCTGTGCTTCCTGACTACTCCCTGAAACATTCAGGAACCCCTTCGTTTTCTCTCCTTCCCACTTAAGCAGGACCATCCTCTCAAGTTACCCAGCAGACAGGGTAGGGAGAAATCTGCCCTGCCTTCCCCCGTAGATGTGGTGCAGCTGCACGCACCACAAGGGAGGCATGAGTGCCCCATAGACCGTGGGAATTTGAATACTTGTTATTGAAGTAATCCTGCAGGTGGCAGGAAAAATAGGCTCTAACATACCGGTATGATAGTTTTGTGCTAGAAGTGCCTTGGGAAGAGCCACCTTTAAGCCATTACACAGAGGCACCGTATGGGCGAGCAGCAGCCGTATTCCCTGGCTGGGTGGGCACCCAGAACCCTCCTTGCCTTCCTTCCGGCCTCGCCTTCTTGGCACAGAGACAGGAAAGCCATCCTGCTTGGAGGCTTCCTCACAGGTGTCCTGGCCCTCCTAGGATCCCCAGACCCTTCCAGCCTCTTTTCTGGTCTGCCTCTTGCTTCCGATTTCTTTCTGTCCTACCACTGCTGCTGCTGTCTTGCCAACTTCTTCTGGGCCCTCTGACCCCCCACCTTTCAGCCAGGCTGTGAGCAGCATCTGTCTACTTGCGCGGCGCCCCGGCCCTGATACCCACAGAGGGCTCACTTGCCTGCATCCATAGCTAGAGGGCGCTCTGCTGCAGGGTTTCCCTCTTTCTATCTTGTCCCTCTCCCTGGCTCCTCCGAGGGTTCTGTCCTGGGCTTCATGCCTGCTGACACTGGCCTTCCCTGTGTCCTGGCTGATGATGATGCTCGGGTGGGAGTGCGTGCGTGCGAGAGCGTGTGCGTGTGTGTACGTGCGTGTGCATGTAGCAGCCTGCTCCCCGCCCCCCCACCGATCTCATGCCACCTCCCCCATGCCCTCCTCCCTCCCTTTCATCCTTGTTGCAACCATTTCACGCTCCTTTCGTCCACATTCAAGGACAAGGTCACCAGTGTGGGGCTGGGAGTGGGGCAAGGGTGGTGGTGTGCCTCTCAGGGCTGGGGTTGAGAGCCTCTCCCAGAGTCATCCCTAAACACTTCCAAGGATTCAGGCACCTTCTTAGAGCCAAGCAGGCCAGGGGGAGGGGAAACTTCGCCCTCTCCTATGGAAGAAAGAGGGCTCTTCCAGAGCCACACACTCTTCTTGTCTTGACCGTTTCCATGGCTCGTGCCAGTCCAGGGACAGATCCTGAAACCCGTGCCCAGTACCCTCCATCCCCTCCACTGTTTTTCTCTTGTCAAGCCTTGGAGGGTGGAACTAGAAAGGCAGCAGAGTGCCTCGTGTGCAGGCTCGTGTCTACATGTGTATGCACGCACGCGTGTCTTGTGGTCCGCCTACCCGTACAGGTATGTGGTGTGCAAGTGCACATCACTCGTTTTCCTTGTCGGATGAGGACCAACTTCTTTTTGACATGATGGTTTGGGTTCTGATTCTTTCTCAGTTTTCTTTTCCCCTCCTCTTCCACCGTGTTGAATTAGAATCAACGGAAAGCAACAGCTTCTGTTGATGTAGTTGGTGCTTTAAAGTTCATGGTCTGTTGGGAACAACCGTGAGAAATAACGATCTACGGCACAGGCTGGCTCTGCTGTAGGTATTTCTGGGCACTTTGAGGAGTAGATGGTGATGTTTGTATCTGTCTGGCCCTTTGGTTGCTTTTTTTCACATTGTGAATCTCGTACGGGAAAGAAACCCCATTCCTGCCTTCAAGGGATACACAGTCCCTCTGGGGGAAGCCCTGACACCCAGAAGCCAACGATGGCTGCGGTGCAGTAAGTGCCCACTTTGCTGCAGACTTGATCAGGGGAGGGGCAGGCCGGGGGGTGGGGGCTGCAGGGCTGCATAATGCAGACGCTTTCTTGAACAGGAGGCCCTTGAGCTTGGGGGTCTTCGGGGTTGGGTAGGGGTCCTCAAGTGAAGATGTGGCAAGGGTGGGGAAGGCAGTCCCGGTGTGGGGGACAGTGCAGCCTGCGAGGGGAGAGTGAGTTCGCCCTGCTGGCCAGGTCTCTCCCACTGCCTGGAGTGAGTCCCCCAGGGGAAGCCAGAGATGGCAGCTGGGGAGCGTGCTGAGCCCCTTTGCCTGTGGACCCTGCTGGTGGGGACACTGGGGCTGGGTACTAATTTAGATGCAGGGAAGGGCTGAGCTGTGGGAGGAAGGAAATGGGCAATTCTAGGTAGATATGGGACATTTTTGATGAAAAAGGTCACAGATGACATTTTGGTGGCATTCATGTGAATCCCTGTGGATTGTGGGTGGCAGAGCCATTGTGCATCATTTGGCCACATTTGGATGACAGACGAGATGCCACCTTAATTCACTACCTGGATCAGCGAATTCAATGTTGCTTTTTAGAGCAGCAGTCTGGCCTGGGATAGCTGCGCTTCACGTGGGATAGCTAAGTTGTTAAGTACTCCAAGAATAATAGTCCCTCACTTAAAGAATAAAAAAAAAATAAAACACTCATAGGAAACCAAACAGATTGTTCTGCGTTAAGCTGTATGATAATACAACTTAAAGTAAGTCGTGAAAAAATAAACCAAGGTAAGGTAAATGCAAATTTCTAGAAGTCTTCCTTTGGCGTTTAGAAGTAGTCCTTTTGCTTAGTGTTATAAAATACTTTCTCAGCCCGGTAAAGATACTTGTGCTTATGTCCCTTATCTCTTGTAAATTCTGTTAACATCAGAGAGGCCTGGGTGGTCTGTTTCCTCCTCTCCGTTCCAAAGCAGCCCATTTCCTCCTGCTGGGAGAGCCCAGGAGAACCCGAGGCCAGCACTCTTCAGGGCAGTGTTCTGATAGGGCTTCAGTTTCTCTTTCTCTCAGACAATGAATCTTTCCTCCCCTAGAACAAATCTTTCCTCTGAGGTCTCTTTATGATGTGGTGGTCCTCGGCACCTCTCTCCCGAATCCCCCATAGTGATGGAGTTCTTGTAGCCATGGGAGAAATCATTTCTAGAAAACCAGAAAGTGGGACAACTAAGGTAGGCCTTGGTCCCACCCTCAAGGGTCTCACTTGCCTTCACCACAGCGAGCGTGTCCCTCAGGCCTGCCTTCCCTGCGTGGCCTCTGTGGCCTCCTGGGCCGGGGGTGGTGGATGACTGGACCCTTCAAGGGACCAGTGTGGAAGCAAGTGTCACCTTGTAGGCTTCTACAGGGGGAGTTATGCAGTGAGTGAAAGAAACGGGTCAGTGAACTTTCTACCTTTTTTTTTTTTTTTCTTCTTAAAATCAAGTCTGGATTCCAGGAGCCTGCTTCTTTCCTAGAGGGAACCGTGGGAGCTGGGAGGAATTTGCAGACGGGCTGTTGCCATTTCTAAACTCTTGCTCTGTGACGCCTGTGCTTTCTTTCTGAAGGCACATTTCCTGGTTATAATGATCGCTTTTCTCAGTCTCCTCAGGTAAAGCCACCTGGGTGTGGGTAGGCTGAGTTGCTGGCTTGGGAAGGAGGTGGCACTCTCTGCAAAATCCCCAGGTGGCTCACTGGGGAATTGGCTCCCCCAGACTTTATCTGAAAGGACCCTCTATTGACCCTGGAGCAGGCAGGCTCCAAAGGGAGGGCAGGGCTCCCAGGGGAGGCTCCCAGGATCTGTCTCCTACCATGCCATGAACACAGGCCTCATTCAGTCTGTTGGTTTGACAAAATGGCACACAGGTCAAAGCTTAGGACCACTGAGCTCAGAATTTCAAGATGAATCAGGAAGGTAATGAGGCCAAGGAGGACTTTATCTAGGAAACATGGTAGTGGTAGCTGCTGCCTGCCTGTGGTGCGTGGCCGTCTCTGGTTCTTACCCACCTGGTCAGCATGCTGGACTGACTTACCTGTGTTACTATGGAGACCACTGCTCCGCCCACCTGGAGGTCTCCCTCCCCAGCCTTCAAGGGAAGTGGCCCTGGTGACTTCAGGTGGATTGCTATCCCCAGCCCTCCTCATGAGGCACATCAGCCTGTTTCCTATGACCTTGCTCTTTCCAGGACCCCATAAGGAAGGAATTTCCCTCCTCGTCACCTTTTGGAATTCTCTGTGGTTACCTGTTGGTTCCTAAGAGGAAGGATGATCCATGAGGGGTTTCGGGCCACAGCATCTCCAGGGCAGAGTTAGGCTGGAGGGCAGAGGGGTGACGGTCTAAGAATGTGACTCCTTGCCTCGGTGTCTTGAGACCTGGGATTCAAAGCACCCATCCCATCTTGGAGGCCCTGTGGCCATTCCCACAGTTGGACCTGTGGGAGGTCTCCTTGCTCCGACACCTTATCATGGAGGGTGCAGTCTCTTGACTTGGAGTTTGAAAGGACCTTTATGCTGACCTGCTTACACACACACACGCACACGCATCGCAGCAGCCCCTCCTAGTCACATGATTCAGTGGGGTATGTCCTGTTTGAAAAGTTCTGCAAAGAAAAAACACTTAACATCTTAAATATTTCTTTCCAGTTCAAAGCACCCTCATTCTCTGGAAGTTCTTCCTTATGCCTAGCCTCCATTTATCTTGCTGCAATAAAAGCTCATTTTGTGTTATTCATCAACTGGTTGTGAGGTCCCATCTTTCTGTTCCTTAAGCCCTTGTCATCTGCAGGGCCACTGTTCTCTAGGGCTCCGGAATGCATATCTGTTTTTTCATTGGCATTATCTGCTCCCATCTCTAGGCTTGCTTTCTATCCCAGGACCCCAAAAAGGCTCTGTGTTCCCCTCCCCTTGGAGGTGGGTCATGATGCGAAAAGATGAGTTTAAAAATCACCGGAGCAACTGGTAACTTAGGGCCGTCTGGCCCTTGCTGGTGTTGGGTCCACAGCAGTGTCCCCTGGAGTTTCTGGGCCTTTACCTCTGATGTCCAGTCAATCCCCTCTCATTGCTCTTGTCACCAGGACCCAAGGGCTAGCAGAAGCCCAGCTCTCACTCAGTGCGAGACCCGCGCTTAGCTTTCCCGCAGGCACCTGTGCCCAGCTGCCTGGCCATTCTTCCCATACTGGGTTGATCCTTAAGTCTTACCCTTCGTAACGTAGAGGGTCCCTGAGTCTTCTCTGATATTCTTGGGGCTTTGAGCCAGGAGCAGATTCAGTAGCGATCTTGAGAGGCCCTTTTGCCTCTCAGTCAGCACCTTCTTCCAGACTCCCAGCTGTGAACTTCGGCATCTCCCGAGATCCTGACCGATCTAGCCTGAGAGCCTGAGCCTTGGGAATCCCAGAGCCTCCACTTGGGATTCTAGGCTGTGTGTGCATTTTCTCATCTCTTTACCTGAGCTGAACGTTTTGATTGTATCAGCCATTATTATGTTAGTGTCTTCCCAACATGCAATGGCTGGCCTCAAACTCAGGTCCTTCTCCAGGGATCCCCAGTTCAGCCACCAAGATCTTTCTCTGGGCTCCCTTGACCTGTGGGACCCAGCATGGGCTGGTAGAGGCTGGCGAGGAGGATGTGGATTCAGAGCCTTGGGAGCTGCCTTCCTGCCATGTGGAGCTGCTGGGGTGGGAGCTCCTGCTACCCTGGGCTGACCGTGCGCACCCCCCCACCCCCTCTCTTGTTGCCAGGCGGAGACAGCAGCCAATCGAATCTGCAAGGTGTTGGCCGTCAACCAGGAGAATGAGCAGCTCATGGAAGACTATGAGAAGCTGGCCAGCGATGTGGGTACCTCATGGCTTCTCCTGGCCTGGCTCAAGCAAGGCTCTGCTACCCCACCCTGGGGGAAAGAGGGAGCCCCCAGATCCTGTCCCCCTCAAACCTGTCCCTGGGGCACAGTCTGAGGCTGGGTGTAGTCCTTGGTCCCAGCACAGCAGATCCAGGGAAACTTTGGCTCCTCTCCCCTTCTCCCAGGAGGCAGAGGCGGGGCCGGGCTCCAGGCTCCAGAGAGCCGAGTCCCGGGCCTTTTCTCTCATCGACAAACAGTAAGCCTTGCGAACTCTGCACCTCTCTGGGTCTTGGTGTTTTTCACTTGTCGGGTGAGAGCCAAGCCAAGAGATCTCTTTCTAGTCTGGTATACTGTTGTGCTGTAAGTGGCTTGGCCTAGAAAAGGAGGACGCCTGGTTCAGAGAGGATGTGAACTGGAGAGGGACCAGGGCTGGCTCCAGCTAGCTTAGCAGCTGGGGCTACTCAGGGGATAGGAGAAGACAGTGCTGGGTCTGCTGTTCTGCCGTTGACTGTATGTGGGGGAAGGCTCCACTTGCCTCTTCCTTAAAAGAAGCCAGCCTCTTGGGGGATCTGCCATCCAGCGTAGTAGGAACCCAGGTGTCGGGCTTCCGCCCTGCTCTGCCATGCTGGCTTGCTCACCTTGGCAAGTCACGTGACCTCATGGTACCTCAGTCACCCCTCTGCAACCTGGGGGAGGATCACAGCACCTAACCCCATGGGGGGGCCCGTGGTTATACCAAGGAATTCGTTTAGGGGACAGGCTGACCCCTCGCTGGCGCTCATTCTATTTCCTGTGACCGCCAACACTCCCTCCCCCACACCTTCTCTACCATCGTCACCTCATCCAGGCCGTCATTCCCTGCCTGTGCCCCAGAAGCCAGCCCCTTCCTTTTTGAGTCAGAGATCCTCATTCTAGAATTCTAGGTGGCCAGGTGACAAGGGCCTCGGGAAACAACTGGGCACCCCCTCCCTGGTCCGGCTGAGGACACGGAGGCCCGACCAGGTGGTAGAGCTGGAGCCCGAGCTCAGGTCTCCTCCTAGTCGAGCTGACCTCCCAGCAGGTCTGGCAGAGCAGGGGCTGGCGTCAGCCTCTTCCCCGGGCAGACAGGAGGCTGGTGGCCAGGCTTGGGGGGGGCCCTGGGACCTGGCCTCATGGCCGGGGAGTGGGAGTCCGGACAGAGTGTGCCATCAGGAGGGCCCTCCCAGTGTGGGAAGGACCAAAAGGCCATGAGGAGGAGAGGGAAGCATGCCCTGCGCTGGCTCCCAGCACCCTCACCCCTTCCGCCCTCCAGCTGCTGGAGTGGATCCGCCGCACGATCCCCTGGCTGGAGAACCGGGCGCCGGAGAACACCATGCAGGCCATGCAGCAGAAGCTGGAGGACTTCCGGGACTACCGGCGCCTGCACAAGCCGCCCAAGGTGCAGGAGAAATGCCAGCTGGAGATCAACTTCAACACGCTGCAGACCAAGCTGCGCCTAAGCAACCGGCCCGCCTTCATGCCCTCCGAGGGCAGAATGGTCTCGGTGAGCGCGGGGGAGCCCGGGGCCCCCCGACCGACCGCCGGCTGCTCCCCCACCTGCCCCCCGCCCAAGGCTCAGCCCCCTCCTCGCCACTATTCCAGGCCAGACTCGCCCTCCCAGCACCACCTTCTCCCCCACCCCTCAAAAAAACATCTTTGCAAGCAAAATGCCTCTACATATTGAGCCAAACAGGGCTCCATCAGTAGCAGTCGGGATAATTTTTTTACTGCTGTGGAATCTTTTCAAGCACTTTATTTTACTTTATTTTTTTAAGGTTTTATTTATTTATTTGTCAGAGAGAATGAGAGTGTGAGCACAAGCAGGGTAGAAGCTGGCAGACGGAGAAGCAGGCTCCCTGCTGAGCAAGGAGCCTGATGCGGGATTTGATACGAGGACCCCGGGATCATGACCTGAGCTGAAGGCAGACGCTTAACTGACTGAGCCACCCAAAGTGTATTACCATACAAAAAAATGTAATGGCTTTTTTTTTTTTTTTTTTTGGGTAGGCTATTTCAAAGATACAAAGAGACAAAAAACAGAAAATAGAAATTACCATAATCTCAATTATCAATATCAACTTTAAAAAAATGTTTTTTAGGGGTGCCTGGGTGGCTCAGTCATTTGGGCATCCAGCTCTTGATCTCAGCTCAGATGTGGGTCTCAGGGTCATGAGTTCAAGCTGGGTGTGGAGCCTACTTATGAAAAAAAATGTTCTTTGGGAAAAATTCTTTTAGTCTATGTAAATATAATTTTTAAGGAAATCCTAAAGCATGTTTATTTCATAAGCCGCTTAAAAAAAAAGAACTAAAATTATATCGTGAATGGTTTTCCAAGTTGTTAAATTCTCTTCCTGTAGGTTACTTAGGTTATTTCTGCTTCCTGCTTATCCTGTCCTCAGACTTGGGAAGGAACATTATGAGCCAGGGAAACATGCAAAAAAAATTTTAAAAAAGTTCACCAGGATAAGCTTTTGCCCTTTAAAATGACAAATCCTGAGACAGTGTGGGGATACAAAGCAGGAAGAGCAGGGGATGGGGAAAGCAGGCAAATGGCGTTGGAAGGAGGCAGGATCCCCGAGGACCCTGGAGGAGAGGAAAGAGTCTCCAATTGCAGTCTTTTTCCAGATTCCAGGCTGAAACAGCAGCTTTTAGGTGGCTAGAGCCCCTGCTAACTGGAGGGTGCTGTGTGTGAGTTAGAAGGGTCCCCCTGCCCCCAGGTGGGTGCAGCCTGTTCCTGGGGCCCCCAGGTGGCATCCAGGCTGGTTCTGCCCCTGTCTGCCCAGCGGGCACCCTGTGCTCATTGTAGGAGCGACCCTGCAGGTGGTTTCCTGTTTGAAGGGCTGGGGTTCTCAGCAGCTGTCACTGTGCTCAGATGCTTGGCCAGCTCAGCCAGACCAAGGTCCCTGCAGGCTCCACGTGACTGCCTAGAGCTCATGACACATCCAGAGATGTGGGCTCTGGGAGCCCTGGGAGGCTCCTATCCCTGCTTCCCTCACTCAGTTGTTGCTCCTTTCTCCGGCTGGCCCTACATCCTGTGATTGGTCAGCGTCCTGGGCCTCAGAGGGCCTCGGACTCTTTCCCCACAGGGCTGCACGCCAAAGCCCTATAGCTGGGTGGCCCATGTGGACTTGGGCCTAATGCCCTGCCCGGGAGGCCTGGTGCCCCAGAGCCTGGGAAACACCAGGGTGGGGCTGGGGTTCTCGGGGGCCAGCAGGGCCTGACCCTGTGTCTCCCATCCCTACAGGACATCAACAATGCCTGGGGCTGCCTAGAGCAGGCGGAGAAGGGCTACGAGGAGTGGCTGCTGAATGAGATCCGGAGGCTGGAGCGGCTCGACCACCTGGCAGAGAAGTTTCGGCAGAAGGCCTCCATCCACGAGGCCTGGACGGACGGTAACGCCAGCCCAGCCTCCTGCTTCCCCCCGGGGATGCCGGCTTCCATGCTCCATTGGCCAAACCACCAGCCCCAGCTCCTTTCTGTCTTGCTGCTTGTTTGTTTTGCTTTGTCTCTTACTAGTTGCTCTTCCTTAGACAAATTCACTGGCCTTTTGGGTGACTCCGCTTCCTCGTCTGTAGAGTGGGGATAATCACTGTGCCAACTTCGTAGGTTTAGGGGAACAGAAGGAATGAGCACCTCGGAAGCACCGAGAAGGATTCCTGGCCTAGGACGAGGCTATGTATGTGTGACTCATTGTTGGTTTTGGTCACCGTGATGATGTCTTCTCCCCTGAGGCTGTTAGCTTGGGTTCTCATCCTGACTCTGCCACCCAGAAGCAGAGTAAGTTTGGACCAGCAGCTTAGCCTCCAGGTCTCATTCCCCCATCTGTGACATGCAGGGGACCAGGCGCTCTCCCCTGTGTCAGCGTCCAGGGCTGCTGGAACCAAGGGCCAGACATTGGCTGGCTTCACACAGCAGAAACGTGCTCCCTCCCAGGTCAGGAGGAGTCCGAAGCAGAAGGGTCGGCAGGGTTGGTTCCTTCTGGAGGCTCCAAGGACGAGGCTGTCTGTGCTGCTTCCTGGCGTCTGGTGCTTGATGGTTGTCCTTGGTGTCATTGGCTTTGTTCAGTCTCTGCCATCTCCCATGGCTGCTTCTGTGTTTCTCCTTTTTCTAATAAAGCCTCCAGTCATTGGATTTAGGGCCCTGCCTAGTTTCCTATGACCTCGAGGAATTAACTAATTGCACCTACAAAGACCCTTTTTTCAAATAAGGTTAGATTCTGAAGTTCCGGCTTGACATGAGTTTTGGGGAACACTATTCAACTTGGTACGCGTCCCCCTAGGGTTGCTGTAGCGGTAAGCATCGTAAGGACATTTTATGCTTAGCTGAGTGTCTGGCAGGTAGAGCACACTCTGTAAATGGTAGCCCTGGGGATTCTTCCTCCACTGCATGTCCTGTTGCTGTTTCTGGCCTCCAGTGGTAGTGACCTAGAGCCCTTGCCGTGTTAACAGAGGTGAGGTGTGTCTCCATTACTCCAGCTTGGAGGCACTTGGGGCCACACCTGGTGGTTGGCCACCAGTTGGCAGCTGAAGTTAACTCCACAGAAAGAAGAGTCACACCTGGAGTAGGCTTTTCCTAGAACTGGGGCCAGGGCTGGAGAGGACCCACACTGCGCATCTCGTAGGGTCCAGCCATTTCAGCTGGAACCTCTGGCGTAGACCTCTTTTGGCTGGTGGGGTAGGGTGCAGTGTCTCCATGCTCCCCCATCAGATCTTAGGCTGAAGACGATGAGGGATGGACGGGCTATACCCTGTGGCGTGGTGGAGGATGGGCACGTGCTTGAGTCGGCCTGAGGGGGCCGGGGTTAGCTCCATGTTGCAAGTACACAGTGGTGCAATCTTGCTATCTGCAACCCCCCCCCACCCCTGCCCCACTGCCAGGTGCACCTGGTGCAGAGTGGAAGTAGAAATCACACCAACTCACTCACGTGTGTCAGTTACAGCTTCCCCAGGGCCCGGGCACAGCTCACAGAAAGGTACAGAGCAGGGGCCAGCCCCGTCAGCAGGTCCTTCACCAGCAGGGACATGAGAACGGCTGGTGTGCGGGCAGCAAGTGGGGGCACAACCTCTGGGCAAAGCATTCTAGCTGGGCACGTCCACACCTGGCCGTGGTGCCGCCTCCTGACCCAGGAATTCTTGAACCTGTTTGAAGCATGAACCCTGAACATGGGGAAATCACACGTTTAGGGAGATTTGCCGGGAGACCCTCTCTGATAGCACAAGCTGAGGGGTCTGGACGCCCCACGGTAGGGGGACAGGTGGTCACACCAGTGGTGACTCAGCCACCAGAGGGGACACATGTAGAAATCGGAGCCAGAGTAGAGACTCTGAGGATGGGCTGCTGAATGTTCGAAAGCAGGAAACACAGCTTCCATCTCCCTGAGGGTTGTAACACGGCATCCGTATAAGGAAAGATGGAAAAAGAGTAGATAAGTAGGCTCATCGTTAATTTTTTTTCCCCGGTAAACTTAACATATTATTATTCTGACTTAAAGAATAAGAAGTAGCAGGTCACCTGTCTGGCTCAGTAGGAAAAGCATGTGACTCTTGATCTTGGGGTTGTTTGAGCCTCACCTTGGGTGTAGAGATGAGTTAAAAATAAAATCCTTTTTTTTATTCTTTTTAAGATTTTATGTTATTTATGACAAAGACAGCGAGAGAGGGAACACAAGCAGGGGGAGCTGGAGAGGGAGAAGCAGGCTCCCCGATGAGCAGGGAGCCCGATGGGGGGCTCAGTTCGGGATGCCAGGATCATTACCAAAGCCAGAGACAGACGCTTAATGACTAAGCAGCCCAGGTGCCCCTAAAAATAAAGTCTTAAAAAAAAAGGTAGAGGGAAGGAAAGAAAGGCCACTTTGGGCACGGTCTTCCAGCCTCCACAGCCCGGCCTTCATCTGCTGAGACTGGCTGAGCTTCCCTGATGGGCCCAGACGTGCAGGGTGGGGGTGTGCAGGCCAGGCCAGGGCAGCCCCTGTACAGGCTGGACCAGACGCTTCATGAGACAGCTGGCAGACGTCGTGTAGCGGTAGTCCTGGGGAGTTCGTTTCTCATTCCGCTTCCTCCTGGGAAGCAGAAATCCCAGATGTGCCAGCCCGCCCTGTTCCTAAAGAGAGAGCGGCGCCCCTGACAGAGAAGGTTCTGGCCACTGTTGGATTCTGTGTAGAGTGCCGTGGACATACGGACCACAGCGAGATAATCAATGGGAGGGGTCCCTGCAGGGCTGCTGGGGGCCAGCAACAGTAGCTGGAGAAAGATGGGGCGTCCCTGAGGTGCTTGACTGGTTCTTTCCTGGCTGTACCACGGGGCATAGCCCAGCGTAGCCTTTGGACATAACCACTCCTCGTGGCCCCATACGCGTCCCATGGAAAGTAGCACCTTCCCCGACCCGGCCTTGTAGCGGATGTTCCCGCTGTGTGTTGCTTTCTCAAGCTGCCGATGGTTGATCGTTGTATGGGGGCATCTGGGGACGTGCCCCGGAAGTGGGGCTTTTGGGGCTCTGACGAGTGGACGGGCAGGTCCAAGAAGATGGGGCCTCTGGCTTCTGCTCAGCTTTGTACCCCTTATCCCCGAACGCAGGCAAAGAGGCTATGCTACGGCAGAAGGATTACGAGACCGCCACCCTCTCGGAGATCAAGGCCCTGCTCAAGAAGCACGAGGCCTTTGAGAGTGATCTGGCCGCGCACCAGGACCGCGTGGAGCAGATCGCCGCCATTGCGCAGGAGCTCAAGTAGGCGCGGCCGGGCGACGGCTGGGGCTGCCGTGGGAAGGGGATGTAGCTGTGCAAAGCAAGGAGGATGGGTACAGCGGGCACCCAGGCGGGAAGGGCACCGATACAGAAGGCAGTAAGTGTTGCCCCGGGTGGAGAATGAGCCCGTGACCCTGCTGCTGAGGGCATCCAGTCCTTCCCTGTAACTAGTGCAGGACCAGAGCTCTCGCTTGGCCTCAGGGTCAAGACCGCCTCCAGTGAGATGTGGCAGGGGCCCCTGGAGAGAACTGGCCTTATTTGTCTCCCGGCGGTCTTCTGAAAGCCAAGGAGTTGGGGGGTCTTGGAGTCCCTGGAGGTCTTGGGGAGCATGTCTGGCTTCCCTGTACCACTCGCGTGCCCAGCGCTGGGGAGAGGGGAGCAGACCCTGGAGGAAACCCAGGTCTTCAGACTCTTACTGTCTTGCAGCGAGCTGGACTATTATGACTCACCCAGTGTCAACGCCCGGTGCCAGAAGATCTGTGACCAGTGGGACAACCTGGGAGCCCTAACCCAGAAGCGGAGGGAAGCTCTGGAGGTGTGGCCCCTGAGGGAGATGGGGGCCTGCCCCTAGCAGCTCTGGGAGCCTCTTGCTGCTTTGTGATTCCCTTTGCCTTGGGCCAAAAGGCCCCACTGGGTTCCCTGGATCCACTGTGGCCTACATGTCGAAGGTTCACTCTGGCGCTGGTTTGGGCTTTGCCTTGATGGAGATGCATCCTTTCTGGCCTCCCAGTCTCCCGTACTTCACAGCCCAACCCCAGCCATTTGAGCACTTCCTATTCTGCAGATCAGACTGAGGTTTGGGCTTGGTGAATCCTGTGTGGAGGGTTTGTAGACCCCACATTAAGAACCAGTGTCCCAGAGAAAGCCTATTCTTTCTGCCTGCCTTAGTCTGGTCTTTCCCACCTAGACCCCTTGGGGCAGGACAGCAGTACCTTGGAGGCTTGGGGTGGGGGTGGGTGGGCAGAGAGTGGTAATTCTGGATAGGACTCTGCTGAATACCTCCCTATCTACCCCTTCCTGTCAATTTTCACTCCCAGCGGACAGAGAAGCTGCTGGAAACCATTGACCAACTGTACTTGGAGTACGCCAAGCGGGCCGCACCCTTCAACAACTGGATGGAGGGGGCCATGGAGGATCTGCAGGACACTTTCATCGTGCACACCATCGAGGAGATCCAGGTGTGCTGCAGACCTCTCACCCCCGAAGGCTGGCTCCCCGAGGCCCCTGTGCAAACCTCACCCCTGCAGGACTGCTCTTTGGGACTGGGGATAGCAGCCAAGGATTTTCTACATTTGAACAAATTGCATTTTATATATTCTGATTAGGCAACCTATGCAGACGGTATAAAATCTAGAAAATAAAGATGATAGTCCATAAATTCTCCCTCCTACCCTAGAGCCCTCCCCAGAGTGAAGCAGTAGGCCCATGCTGTCTCTGCCTTTGAAAGCAAAAATATTTATTTATTAAGATTTTATTTATTTATTTGACAGACAGAGATTACAAGTAGGCAGAGAGGCAGGCGGGGGAGGAGGGGGGAAGCAGGCTCCCTGCTGAGCAGAGAACCCGATATGGGGCTCCAGATCATGACCTGAGCTGAAGGCAGAGGCTTTAACCCACTGAGCCACCCAGGTACCCCAAAATGTTTATTAATGTGTTCTTCCCCATACCCCTTTTTAACACAAAAAGGCATTCTTACTATATACTGTATTTTGACCCCTTATTTTTAACTTAATATTTTGGAGCCCATTGCATAGCAGTAAGTAGCTCCCCCGTTCTTTTATACAGCTGCAGGGGATTGGATTTCAGAGATTTTACAAAGGAAGCCTGGGTTGGGGAAGGTCACCTGGGGGAGCAGACCTTGTCCTTGACATGACAGTGGGTGGTGTACACTCTAGGGGTGGTCACTCCTGATTTCACCAGTCCTGAGGACGAAGCTCTTGTTAGATGGCTCTGCCTTCACCTCCCCGTGGCCACCCCTGCCCACCTGGTTCTCAGCCATGAGCATCCTTGGTTGATGCCTCTTCGTCTCCCCACTGGTGTGGAGCCAGGCTTTCAGTGTCGCTCCTGCCCCCACCCCCCACTGTGGGACCTGTAGGGCTCCCTTAGTTCATCTTGCCCACACGAGGCACCATCATTCTACTTCTCTTCCACCCAGGGACTGACCACAGCCCATGAGCAATTCAAGGCCACCCTCCCTGATGCTGACAAGGAGCGCCTGGCCATCCTGGGTATCCACAACGAGGTGTCCAAGATCGTCCAGACCTACCACGTCAACATGGCGGGCACCAACCCCTACACAACCATCACCCCTCAGGAGATCAATGGCAAATGGGACCACGTGAGTTGAAGGGCTCGGTGGGGCATTGGCTGGGCTACAGAAGGTTTTATAAGGGCAGGGATTTTTTCCCCTTTTTTGGTTGACTTTTATTGATGTTCATGGATTTTATTTTTTTTCATTATCACACGGTAAACACTCATCTGTCCAGTTAATGAACGATGGAGTTTCTGGAACTGGTCACTCCTGTTCTATTACTGCCTCAGTCCTTCCCTTCATGCCTCCTCCATTTCCTCATCTGAAGTATGGGACACACGGCTGGCCCATTACCCACGTCCTGTGATTGTCCCCACCCCAGGTGCGGCAGTTGGTGCCACGGAGGGACCAGGCCCTGACGGAGGAGCACGCCCGCCAGCAGCACAATGAGAGGCTACGTAAGCAGTTCGCAGCCCAGGCCAATGTCATCGGGCCCTGGATTCAGACCAAGATGGAGGTGGGTCCCCTCACGGGAGGCAGGGATGGGCTTCCGCCCCTTCCCAGCACTGTCCCAGCCAGTCAGGCTGCCCTCTCTCCTCCTCGGCAGAATCCTGGGAGGAATGCCGGTCCCAAGCCCACGATGGGTCTGTGGCCCTACAGGCGGTATGGAGCCTGTAAGGGAAGGCCAGTGGGTTGATCCCGATCTCTGATTTGGGCGCAAAGACCCACCCAGGGCTGCCACTAAAGAGCCACACGAGAAAGTGCCACAGATGTATTGTTGATGAATCTCTGATCTATCGTTGACTTATTTGGCTGACCAGGTGTCCCTTCCTCCTGAGCGGAGAGCTTTGTCAAAGAGAAGGATCTTTACAGAGAGAGAACTGGGCCTTGGGCAAGTGTGGAGGTTTTTTGCTGAATTATTGGGCCAGATCCTGGGGTTATCTATGTGGATCAGGGAAGGGTCCCTGTTTGGGTTAGGGCATGGTGTTCCCGTGAGCTCCTTGAGGGCAGAGACCATGTCAAGCTCATGGTTGTCTCTCCTGCACCCCACCCCCACCTGCTTAACTGTGCATTGTGCATAGTAGCTGCTCAGGAAATACTGTCTAGGTCGAATTGAGTGCACAGAAAAGGCTTTTACAAACAACTTTTGTTTCCATAGATGAAGTACAGACAGAAAGGGGGCTAAGGCCTGGCCCGTGGGGCAGGTGGGATTGAGGCAGGCGGAGGCAGGCAGCCTGGGAGCAGAACAGCAGGTGCGTGGCCACCAAGGAGACATGGCAAGGGCTCTGAGGCTGTGGGGAAGCTGGCTCTGTGGGCAGAGAGAGTCCCTGAGGTGGGTGATCGTTGGAAACACAGCTTGGGCTGGGAGTTTGAATGGCAAGCAGAGGAGCGAGCATTTAGGTTAGGAACTGACCTAGCCGCCCCCTTCTGAGCCTGAGAGGCACCCGAGAAACGGGAGGTGGAGGTATGTCATCTAGTGATGACAGTGCTTCTCATATGCCTTTATGATGCTGTTTCCATACCAAAGTGTGTCCCTGCTGACTGGGTCTTGTTCTTGGTGGACTGATTATCACTGATGGGTTCCCTGATACTGGGGTGGTGGGCAAGGGGAGGTACCAAGGAGAATCATGTGAGGGGCTGACCGATGACCTGGATGCCCCAGTCCCTACCCCAGGGACAGAGTGGGGCAGTCTGACAAGGGCTTCCTTCCGGGTGAGCAGGAGATCGGGCGGATCTCCATTGAGATGCACGGGACCCTGGAGGACCAGCTCAGCCACCTGCGACAGTATGAGAAGAGCATTGTCAACTACAAGCCCAAGATCGACCAGCTGGAGGGCGACCACCAGCTCATCCAGGAGGCGCTCATCTTCGACAACAAGCACACCAACTACACCATGGAGGTGGGCGGCACCGGTCTTGCTTCTCCAGGACGGGAGCCCCTGATCCCCTTCTGCTTCCCACACTCCCGGGCTGGGGCAGGGGGGCAGTTACCCATCTTCCAAGGAAAGTGCTCACAGTAGGAGGACAAGCTCTCGCTTGGGAGTGAGGGCATACTAGCCACTGCTCTCCTCTGGAGCTCTAGGTCTTTGGGCCCTTCTGAATTTCCCAGGGAGCTTGTCGAGAATGCAGACTTCAAGCCTTCAGCTCCAGGATTTGATTCACTAGGTCTGGGCAGGGGCTGAGAGGAGTCTGTGTTTCGAACAGGCCCCTGTGATTCAGCTCAGGTGGTCTCCAGACACTGGCTTAGACACCCGCTTTCCAAGCGGTGACTGGTTTGGACCATGAAGGAGAGTGCGTGTGGCTCTGGAGTGGGATATGCAGGGCCCTCCCTCCTGACCTGACTCAGGCCACCAATTCTGGTCTCTGCTGCCTCAGGTGGAGGCCACTGCCCTCCTGTGCTTCCCCTTTCATCATCTGGGTCCTCTGTCCCAGTGATACTATAAATCTGGCTGGAAGTCTGGATTTGGTGGCTTGGGCCATTTCCACGGTTGTGGGGAGGAGTCGCCGGGAGCAGCCAAGGCCCGGGCCTGGGACCCCTTCGCTGACAGGCTCCTCATCCCCCCAGCACATCCGCGTGGGCTGGGAGCAGCTCCTCACCACCATCGCCAGGACCATCAACGAGGTGGAGAATCAGATCCTCACCCGAGATGCCAAGGGCATCAGCCAGGAGCAGATGAATGAGTTCCGGGCCTCCTTCAACCACTTTGACCGGGTGAGAGCCCCACTGCCCACGCTCAGAGCAGTCCCCAGCCCCTGCCCCAGGGCCCTGGAAGGCAGTGTGCCCAGGAGGTGGGCAGCCATGCTGGGCCAGTTCCTGGGCAAGGGAGGGAGAGGAGGAGGGAAGCAGGAAGGCAGCTTGCCTTGACTCTGGACCGCACAGCTGGTCTCAGAAAGCCTGTCCTGGTGTGCTGTGAACTTCCCCACTTTTCTGGACCAAGAGCTCATACAGTGAGTGGAGAGAGGATCACTGGCCCCCGACACTTGTTCTCCTGCCATGAGGAGTCAGTCCTTGGGAACGAGGCTACCCTAGCCTCAGGGGCCGGCCTGCTGTCCCCTGTCTGTGGGGACTGTAGCTTGCCTCTGCCTCAGGACAGAGGAGCAGAGGCCCCCTCCCCTATCCCACCCTCCAGCAGCCTTTGGGGGACTCTGGGGGCATTAGCATTGTTCATCCTGGGTTCTCTCCCAGCTCTGAGACAGGCTGAGCTGTACATGGGCCATCCCTCCCAGTGCCCTGGGGCTTCTGTGTAGCCAGATGGCTGGGAGCTTGGGGTTCGGTGCTGCCCACCACCCCTGCCTGCTTCCCTGTCCTCCAGCCTCCTGGGTGGGTGAAGCCCTCTTGGAAAGCAGCATCAGGGCCTTGGGGCTGGGGTGGGCTGGGCCCTTCTGGGGGAGCTTCTCACCTTCCTGGCTCACCGTGGTCCCCTTTGGCCTGCTTCCCAGAGCCGGGCTGCGTGTGCCAGGGAGAGGGCACCCACTGGGCCTCGTCCGTGTGTCTAACTGTGTGCACTTTTTATTTCCCCTCCTCCCCTGCCCCTTCCACCCTCCACCCTCTCCCTCCGCATGCCTTTGTCCCCATGTCTCCCCACACGCACCACCCTCCCCCCGGGGCATGGCCCACCCCCTCCCCTCACGGCCTCCACCTCCCTGGCACCGCATGGCTCGCTGCCTGGCGCACGGCGGCCCCAGGATCACTCCGGCACACTGGGTCCCGAGGAGTTCAAAGCCTGCCTCATCAGCTTGGGTTATGATATTGGCAACGACCCCCAGGTACTCGCCTCCTGCATGGAGCACACTCAGGGGTGGCATCCGGGGCGAGAAATAACGCGTTTCTCCTTTTTCTTTTCTCTCTCTGTCTGGATCTCCCTGTCTCCCCTTTCCTGTGGGCCTCGGGGGCTCGTCCTCTCCTGCTGTCCCTGCCTGGCCCATGTCGGGCTCCTCTTCCAATTGCTCCGACCTCTGACCTCTGCCCTCGGTCGTCTTTTGTGGGAACCTGCCCGGGGCCCATCTTCCTCTCTCCTCGTCACTCTCCATCGTGTGGACGGACTTTTGCCTCTCCCTGTTCTCTCTCCTCCCCATGGATGTATCTCCTTCTGTGTTCCTTTTCCCTTCCTAACATCCCCGATCACACATGTCGACCTCCCCTTCTGGCCATCTGTGCCCTGTCTTCCTGGCCCCGGGCTGGCCCTTCCTCCTCCTGCCTCTGACCCTCCTGTGTCTTGGTGCCACTGGCCCCACAGAAGAAGACAGGCATGATGGACACGGATGATTTCCGCGCCTGCCTTATCTCCATGGGTTACAACATGGTAATGTAAACCCCACCCTCTGTTCTGACGAGGGCCCGCCTTCTGGCCAGGGAAGCCGAGGCCTGGCGAGGGCAGGTTGGAAGCCCTCAGGCTAGGGGCTGCCTTCCCCGGAGGGGCCTCACGATTCTGGTCCGTGGGGAAGATGGTGCCTTGGAGGCTGGGCCCAGCCTCGTGGACTGCGTGTGTCCCAGAGGTCTGGCCCTCTCACCTCGGTCTCTGTGCTGGTGTATTTTTTTGGTACTTTCTGTGGAGGTGGGCTTTTCCTCTCCTATGGTGGCTGGTGGGGCTGGCCCCCAAGGCTAGCAAGAAGGACTGGAGGTTTGGACTTCTGGGTAGGGTTTGGCTCGACTTCATCTTTCAGGAAGCACAGAGATTTCTGCGTCTGCCTTGGGGGTGGCTGCAGCCACGCCCGCCACCCCTTGGCCTTCACGGCCTCCATGATGTAACCTCACACACGGGGGCCTGAGCTGGGCCGCCGGGCAGGTGTCAGGCCTCAGTGCAAAGGGCAGAGCTTGTGGGCTGCCCCAGGCCAGGCCAGGGCACAGGCTCGGAACGCAGGGAACCCAGGAGTAAATCCCAGCTCTGTCATCACCAGCTTGGGGAGCGGGGTGAGGTGAGGGGACCCCTACGGGACTGCGGCCAGGGTTCACTGAAGGAACTTTGTCAGTGTGGCTCCTGGGTCTGACACACAGGAAGTACAATGTGGTGGGGGGACCGTAGGTTGTGGAGCCAGACCAAGTTCAAATCCCAGCTCTGTTACCTGCTGGCTGTGTGACTCTGAGCAAGTCACCAAGCTTGTCTGGGCCTCCGGTTGCTCATCTGGAAACCTGATGGAAGTCATAAGGACCTGCGCCTTACAATGGGGGGGGCGTGAGAAAAGAGGTGAAAGGCATCCAGCCGTCAGAAGAGTGCGGCTCGAGGTACCTGTCACAACTGGCAACCGTTAAGCTGTCGTCAGCATTGTCCTCATGTGCTCTGACGGGAGCCTGTGGGTTGTGGGAAGCCTGAACGGAGTCTTCGCTCTTGGGTCTGATGTCCCTGTGATGCCCTTAGGACAGCCCCAGGGGCCGCTGTGTTCCCCCCTCTAGCAGCCTCAGGGTGCTTTGAGCCCCCAGGGGCATAGGTCCGTATGAGACATTCCCGGCAGCCTGTGGCTGAGAGGCTGACAGGCCTGGGGTTGGTTCTTCTCTCCAGGGAGAGGCAGAATTTGCCCGTATCATGAGCATCGTGGATCCCAACCGCCTGGGTGTAGTGACGTTCCAGGCCTTCATTGACTTTATGTCTCGGGAGACGGCCGACACAGACACAGCAGACCAGGTCATGGCCTCCTTCAAGATCCTGGCTGGGGACAAGGTGGGTCTCCGGTGGCGTGGGTGCTGTGCAGGGTGCACCCTGATCTGGGAGGGGGTCACTTGCACCCTGCGGCCCCTTCTTCCACTGGGCTTCCCCCTGCTGTCCACCTCCACCCATTTCTCTAATGTTTTGGGATCAGCTAAGGTGTTCGGGCACAGCGTGAGTCTAAGGGGGTCTCCTTCCGGGGAGCAGGACCCCTTCACACTCGGGCGGGAGTGATGAGTAGCAGAGGCGGGTAGAGTGGGGTAAGGACGTGACCGGGTGATGGAAGGGCCATCTGAGAACTCAGACTTCACCCTGCTATCGCGCTGCACTCAGGCGTGGACCACCAGCAGGGAGCGGGAGGGAAGCGTGTGTCTGATTGGTCTACCCTGAGCAGGAGTCAGTTTGGGTTTCCCAAGTTCCCAAGTTCCCTGCAGTGCCCTGCCTGGCAGTGGAACAGCGGGAGTGCCAGCAGAGACTGGCAAAGTGGGGATGTCTATAGGTAGATTTCCTTTCTGTAAAATTCATAGGATAGTCCTTCTGCCATCCTTCCTTGAGACTGAAAAGATGGAGTTATAAAAAGCCAATGCCAGTGGGGAGCATCATTTCTGAAATGTCTCAGGCTATAAGGGAGAAAGATTGAGCCAAGAGAAGTTCCTAAAGGTCAATTTCTAAAGTTTAAGGGCACCCTCTTAGAGTCCTGGCACCTGGAGTTGGAATGACCCTTGGAAACCATCTCCTTGAGGTGACTCTGGGTCTCTGAGGTCCAGAAAGGGGCCTGGGTTCCTGGCTTTTGGAATGACCCAGGGGTGACCCCACTCCCCTCAAAGCTGGTTCGTAGGGGGCTTTGGCAGAGGTAGGGCATGGCGCTGGGGGCCCACCTCATGGGTCGAAGCCTCCGAGTGAGCTGTTCTGGAGGCTGAAACTCCCCAGAGAAGCAACTTCCCAGTAGACCTGTCACAGGTGCGCAGAGACCTGGGCTGGGAACCAGGGGAGGCGCGGGCAGGCCCGCACCTTGCAAACCTGGTGGAGGTAGCTGTCCCCCACGGCGATGTCACGCTTGGATGCTCACTGTATTTGTGGAAATTACATGATCTTCAGAGTGCTTGCTTGAGTGGGTGTGCCTCCCTTGTGTTACCAGAGTCCCTGCTGGTGGCTCCAGCCTGTGATTGCTGCAGACCAGAGTGATACATGAAATTACAGGTGCAGTTAGCATTTGAATTAGCTTGGAAACAGGCCAGAGTGGTACGGAGGTGGCAAACAGGAGATTGAAAATGAACGTGTATTTTGTATATGCACACGTGTGTATGTATGCACGTGTATGCATTATAAACACACACGTATATATATGTATACGGGATACATGTGTGGATCTGTGCGTGTGCGCCCGTCTCTGTATCCAGAAGCAAGAGTAGGGGACGGGGCGGGGTGCTGTCGCCCATAGTGACATCCGGGTCCCCCTGCCGGCTCTCTCTGCAGAACTACATCACGGTGGATGAGCTGCGCCGAGAGCTACCACCCGACCAGGCCGAGTACTGCATCGCGCGGATGGCCCCCTACACCGGCCCCGACGCCGTGCCAGGTGCTTTGGACTACATGTCCTTCTCCACGGCGCTGTACGGCGAGAGTGACCTCTAACCCGCTCGCCCAGGCCAGTGCCCTTGCCCTGCCCGCTGTGCGCCCCTGCCCTGCGCCCCCGCTGCCCCCTCTCCCGCCCGGGTGTGGTCTCCGCGCTCTGCCTCGAACCGGGCAAGCCGGGACCCACGTGGCATCGAGCCTCCCTGCCCGCAAAGTGACAGTTTACAAAATTATTTTCTGCAAAAAAGAAAAAAAAAAAGTTACGTTAAAAAAAGTAAAAAAAAAAAACCAAAAAACCACATATTTTATTATAGAAAAAGTATTTTTTTCTCCACCAGACTTAAATGGAAAAGAGGAAAAATTAACTGTTTGCACCGAAATGTTTTGTTTTATTGTGACATAGGACAGTAACCAAGCACAACGTTCTATTCTATACTTTTTATCAATTTTTTTTTCTCTCTGTATCATCTGCTGTATTCATTTCTCCAATCTCATGTCCACCTTGCTGTGGGAGTGGAGGGGTGGGGGTAGGGGGGTATCTTGTCAAAAGGCACATTGGTGCATGTGTGTTTGCTAGCTCACTTGTCCATGAAAATATTTTATGATATTAAAGAAAATCTTTTGAAATGGCTGTTTTTTAAGGAAGAGAATTTCTGTGTCTTGTCTTCTCGTTTTTAAGCCCAGAGGTGTGGTTAATGCACTTTTTTCCTTTAGTTTTAATATTGCTGATTAAGAATGAACAAGATTGGAGAGTGTGGACGATTTTGATACTACTTGTCACACACCATATTAAAGCAACAGCACTACCATGACCTCTCTTGGCCTGCTCCTTGCCTACTGTTTTCCAGAAGGGTGTGTGGGGTCAAGGTGATGGGGTCCACCTGTACCCAACCTTAATAGGTTTTTGACCCTGGCACATTCCATCCTCCTATATTTTGCTATGTTTATTTAATTAAAAAAAAAAAAAGGTGGTTTCCTCAGAAGTCTCTTAAATGAGTTGAAGATAAGGTCATGGATGTGTAAGGAAGGGACTGTGTAATAATAAGTCCTACCTTTGTTTTCTGTGGTATCAGACAGCTCTGTGATACCTGTGTGCCCCTCCCTTTTGTTTATTTTTTCTATAAGGGAACACACTGAACTGTCTTAAAGAGTCCTCATGTTTTTTGCTATTCAGAATGTCATCCAGTCGGGGCACCTGGGTAGCTCAGTCGGTTAAGTGTCTGCCTTCGGCTCGGGTCATGATTCTGGGGTTCTGGGATCAAGCCCCATCTCTGGTTCCCTTGCTCAGCAGGGAGTCTGCTTTTGTGCCCCCCTCTGCCTCTCCCCAACTTGTGCTCGTTCTCTCTCTCAAATAAATAAAAAAATCTTAAAAAAAAAAAAATGTCCTGCAAACAGCAGCCTTCCAGCATCATCTGGGAGCTTGCTGGAAATGTAGTCTCGGGCCTCACCCCAGACTTCAGAATCTGCATTTTAACAAGCTCCCCAGGGCATCTGTGTGCCCCCCTCTAGCTTCTCTAGTTTTTCCTCCTTACCTGTATCTCCTCCCTGAGGCTGTTTTTTATTTACAGGACAGGGAGAGAAGACTGTCGGTGGTAACACCAGCGCAATAGACTGCCATTTCCAAAGTGTGGAGACTTCACTGTAGTTCCTTTAGCCATTAAGTGGCAATAACAGTGCTATTGGAAAGCCAATGCATATCAATAGAGCTCCTAGAATCTTAGAACATTCTAGCATACTCACTGCCCAGGGAAAGAGGCAAGCAGACTGTTTAGAAGGAAGGACATGGGGTAGAGGTTGGCATTTCCTTTGGGGACATTCCTGTCGGATTAACCACTAGCTGGTTAAAAGTCCAGTAAATGCTCGCTGTCGGTCTGCCGTGGGTGCAGCCCCATGGGGGAAAAACATGGAACAAGGCCAGAGCCTGGCCTCAGAGGCTCAAAGTCCTTTTAAAGAGGCTAATACACAAGATTCCCTGTCTTAGCTATTTACTTGCAAGTCTAACTGAGGGCACAGTGGTAGAGGAGTAGAGGAGGGGGAAGTTGTTCCAAATGGACGGTTTCCTAAACCCAAGGTACGGGCACTTGAGCACACCACAGTTTCTAGAGGTACGATCAATTGGCCTTTTTCACCACTCAGGTTAGAAAAGAATTGTGTAAGTGTCATTTGGACGAAAGTATGCTTTTACTGAGTTAGTCCACATCCTTTAAAGAAATGCCCTTATTTGATATTCCCAGTATTCAAGTGTGCTTGTGTGTGTGTGCAGATGGCTGTAGTTACTTAAAATTTTCAGTCTGTTAAAGAGGTAAACATTCTTAAAATCCATTTCTGAAGCTGTTTAGGTCATCACACACATCTTATATGGATAATGTAATTTTTTTCTATAAGAATAAAAACACTCTTCTCCTAATCATTCATACATGTAACAATTAACCACTCCCCAAACAACCCCGTTTAACTCTCCCAAAATAATTAAGTTCCTGTAAATATTTTAAACATACTTACAGATTTTAATAATTATTCCCGGTACCTCGGACTCCCCACGGAGGCAAATTTAAATTGAGGCCACAAATTCTTGCTCAGCACAAAGCAGCTGAAATACTATAAATGGAAATCGAGTCCTCTGGGGCGGCTCAAAGCTGTTTACTGACAGCTCCCTTCCACCTCTAAAATGAAAATCACATCTGAGCTCAATTTCACATTCCAGGTAAAAACCCCAAAGCGAATATATGCCAGATTCTCTTATGACTTCAAGCTCCTTAAATTAATCTACAGGTTGTCATGAGTATAAAACCTCTGAATCTTAATGCTGAGAGTTGGATCTATTTCATCCTTCTATTTCTTTCTACCTAGGAGATCTCAAGTTCCCCTGGTGTTCGTTGCTGGGTTTTTGGGTTACAGGTTGAGAATTGTGACGTGTCACGTGGGGAGTCTGAAGCAGGACACAAGATGAGGCGTTCGTCCACTTCCGGATTTCCCCCAAGGCCCTGGGGAGCTCAGGGCATCGATGCTAGAGTCTGGTGTTGCTTGCTGAGCCCAGGCCCCTCCTTGGGCACTTCTTCTGCAGCCTGTCGCCTACTCCCTTGATGGTCTTTCGTGTCTCACTGTTGGCCACTTTTTGTCATAAACCATTCCAGCTTACTCTGAATGATTGGGTGCATGGAATTTTCTACCCCAACGAAGGTTGATTGTTCCTGCGTCTGTGGGGTGAACACATTGTATCTTTCCTGCCGAGGTAGGGCATGAATTTCTTCTGTGTTTTTATCTGCCTCTGCCGCATACCTTCGGAGGGATTGTTGTTGACAGCCTGATAAAGGCCAGTCTGTACATACAGCTGCTCTTTCTCTGGCCTGTCAAGCCTTCCATAAAATCCTGCGAACATTCCAAATCCCAGGCCTGTCTCAGGAATCTGCTGTGTCCTCTGTCACTGGGCCAACTCAGAACAGTCCCCTGGATACAAGACCGATGCCCGAAGGGTACAGTCAGTAGAGTGAGCGAGTTACCAGAACTGAGAACAAATAAGGTTTCCTTAGGTTGTAAGGAACTCAGGGGCTTTGTGGGTTCTTTGGCCTGTGCTAAAGGGTAGGGCTGCTCGGCATGGATGGTGTTGAAGGGTGGGGCGTGCCTCTGGGTCGCCTCCCCTATACCCAGCCCTAGAATGGGTCTGCCTTCCTGTCACCGAGGGAAGAAATACAACCTCTTTCGACATCAGTGCCTTTCAGGGGAGACACATGGGCTCGGGTGGGCCCTGCTACTTCCCAGCTGGGCGCATAACCTCTCCACATGTGGCTCAGTCATTAAGCATCTGCCTTCAGCTCAGGTCGTGGTCCCGGGGTTCTGGGATCGAGCCCCACATCGGGCTCCCTGCTCAGCAGAGAGCCTGTTTCTCCCTCTTCTCCTGCTTCCTGCTCCCCGTTTGTGTTCCCTCTCTCGCTTTTTCTCTCTCTTTGTCAAATAAATAAAATCTTAAAAACAAAAAACACCTCCCCACGTGGTGTCAACAATGCTGCTTTCTGTTTGAGTTGGCTGGTGGTAGGCATTTAATAGGTGACAGTAAGTATTAACACAGTTTTTTTTTTTTTTTTTTAATTATCTGTGCTTTGTTAAGCTATTTTAAATATTCTTAAGGCAAAAAGGCCTGGCCCTAGAAAAATACTAGTAAGGGGAGTCCTCTTCCAGTCTTGGAGCTCCGTGGTGGGCTGAATCCTGGCCCTGGTCCCTGGAGCCTGTGATGACATCTTTTACATGGCAGATGGGACTTTGCAGAGGTAATTAAGGGTCTGGAGATGGGGAGATTATGCTAGATGGTCTGGGTGGGCCTTCAGAAAGGGTAGGCCAGAGTGTCAAAGTCGGAGAAGGAGAAGTGATGGAGGCAGAGGCTGGAGCGCTGTTGGGCTGTAAGCCGAGGCATGTGGACAGCCTGTGGGAGTTCGAACCGGCAGAGAAATGGATTCTCCCCTAGAACCTCCCGAAGAAATGCAGTCCTGCTACTGACCTTGGCTTTCTGAACTCCAAAACCATAGGCATAAGGCATACCCTGTTCTACGGCACTTTGCAGATGATGTGTTGCTTACAGGTTGAAGCTTTGTGGCCACCCTGAGTTGAGTAAGTCTTGGTGCCATTTTTCCAACATTTGCTCATTTTATGTCTCTGTGTCAATAAAGTATTTTAAAATAAGGCATGTGCGTCGTGGTTTTTTTTGGACATAATGTTATTGCACGCGTACTAGACCACGGTATAGTGCAAACACCACTTTTATGTGCATTGGGGGACCAGACATTTCAGCTGGCTGGCTTTATTGCGATGTTTGCTCTGTTGTGGTCCAGATCTAGAGTGGACCGAGCTGGAGGAGCTTCGAGCTAGACACAGATCATAAATCTGTGTCGTTTTAAGTCACTACGTCTGTGGTAGTTTGTTACAGCAGCAGTAGGAAACTAATTCATGCTCTGTTGTCCAGGTCTCTGAGAAGCCTGACTGCCTCCCCGATGTCAGTGGTCTGGGTTAGAGGCTTGAGGCTCTGGAGAAACCACTCCAGGCTCAAAGGCCTGAGTTGGTGATGTTGGTGCTCGGGAGGCGGCCACAGCCGTTGGACCAGACCCCCTAACCCTAAACACAGTAGCCCACAGAGGAGGGAGATGGAAGCCACACCCAAAAGGGCCAGAATGGCTGGGCCCAGCAGGAGGTGGGGGAGCTGGTTAGCGACATGGGGCTGAGAGGCTGAGGGCTGCAAGCAGGACACAGTCTGGACACTAAGTTGTTGGAGAAGATCAGGAGTTGAGGTTTTGTTTCATTTTCAGTCTCTTTGGATCAGATCTAATGGAGCTGTCCCCTTGTCCTTCCCAGAATTTTCTGGGAGCCCTCCCAGGCTCTACTCACTGCAAAAATTCTTTTTAGTTCCAAATTTGGACCCAGTGGTGAAAGCAGCATTTCAGGAAGAGAGGAAGGAGCCATTACAAGGTAAGAGCATGGGGAGTGCCAAGGGAGGGTGAGCGATTTCCAGGGAAGCTTAAATGGGCCTCCATGGCAGGTGAACTGTGGGATGAAGGACAAGAATGTGGAATGTTAGTGGCAGAACACTTGAGGTCACGGAGTCCAACCTTGCCATTTGAGAGAGGAGAAGATTACAGCCAGAGAGCAATGCCTCGCTTGAGGTCACAGAGGTAGGTTGAGGCAGAGCTGCGGGAGTACCCGGATGATGTCCCCCAGAGGTACGGAACATGGTGGCTTCAGCCAGGGCAATGGGGTTTGCTCACTGGTTTCAGCCTGGCCTGTGTGCTCCCCGGGAGTGGAGGGTGCGGCCCCACTCAGGCCACCTGGACTTGGACTGGGTGTGACAGGACTCTTCCTTGCCAGCGACACACAAGCCTCTGCCTCCCCACAAAACTCCCATAAGGAGTGGGCTCTCCAGAGGTGGATGCTGGCCAGCCAACAAACAGGACATGCTCCACGAAAGTGGGAAGGAATGGATTCCTGGCCCTGATTAGGGGCTGCGGCTGGAGGCCGGGGGAATTGGGGCTGGGATGATGGGTGGCCAGCATCCGAGTCAGAGGCAGCTGCTGTCCCTGTCCTACTCGTACCCAGTCAACTTTCACCTTGAGCTCTTGCATCTCTGTACCTGGGGACTTTGCTCCCAGAGCCACCGAGGGCCACCCTGGCTGAGGACGAGGATGAGGACGAGGCAGGCTACCAGGAAGAAGCTTCCAGGAAGAAGGCATACCAGCTCCCTCCCCATCGGATGGCATTATTCCGAGTCTCGGGTTTTGCAGTTTCACAGTGTTATCCCAACAGGAGTCAGTCCAGCTGCCCACCTAGCTTACAGCAGAAGCAGCCACCAAGAGACTGCTTTGGGGCTAAGCCAAATGAACACACAGCCCATTCTCAGGGACATGTCTGAGAGCAACTTGACCTGAGAGCTAGACCCTTGAGATGCACTCCAGGGGAGTCTCACGCTCAGTCCAAACACTGTCCTAGAACACTAGGACCTGCTGGTCAGAGAACCTATCCCTGCTGCCAGGTTGAGAAGGAAACATCGAGTGTGCAGGGAGGGGGTCGTCTCCTTTCTCTAGGCTGCACCCTGCGTGTTCCCTCACGTGAAGCTGGTGGCTGGAGGCCGGGGTAGGGGGTGGATAGGGAGCCTGCTGTGGGCTTGCAGAGAAGAGGGGAAACCTGGTGTCAGGATGGTGGCACTCAGAAAACTGTCCCTGGCACTTGCCGGAGACCCCAGGTTTAGGAGCAAAATTCCCATTTCATAATTCAAGACAATGGGAAAACAGAGTTCTTTCTGCAAAACTGTTCTTTATAGGTATATTTAGGACACATCTGTCCACTAAGCGCTGCCTGGAGGAGGGTGGGCATTCGGTAAAACAACGTACCCAGAGTCCAGTAAGCCCCCATTAAGGCTTCCACCCCACCCCCACCCCCGCACACTACTACCTGAAAATGCCATTTGGGAAAGCGGGTCTTAAAATGAGCTGGGTCGATGTTGCCCTCCAGTGGCCAAATGTGTCCTTACAGCGCATGGCAGGTGGAGAGCTGCAGGGAGGAAAACCAAAGCGCTCACGGGGACATCCTCTCCCGCTTCCATTAGCTCTGCTACCAACAACGTGTCTCGACTGGGTAATTTCTAGGATGGGGAGGGCCCTTGATTTGTGCCACAGAGGGATGGCAGAAGCAACGGTGCACACTTAGCAGGGGAAAAACAATGGCTAACATTTCTTGAGCGCTTAACTTTGCTCGGGCCCAAGTCTTAACTCATTTACATGCATGTAATCTTCACACAGATTATTATTATCCCTTTAAAAACCAGGACACCGGGGCACCTGGGTGGCTTCATTGGTTGAGCGTCTGCCTTCAGCTCAGGTCATGATCTCAGGGTCCTGGGATTGAGCCCCGCATCGGGCTCCCTGCTCAGCGGGGAGATTGCTTCTCCCTCTCCCTCTGTTTGCTTCCGTACTTGTGCTCTCTCTCTCTCCGTGTCAAACAAATGAATGAATGAATGAATGAATGAATGTATGTAAGAAAATAAAGATAAAAACCAGGAAACCAAGTCACAGGAATCTTAGGTTATTGGCAGAACTGGGATTTGCATCCAGGTCCCTCTAACCCCAGAAGTAGAAGGAGGGCTTTGTTCAACCTACTAGCGGTTCTCAGACTCTGCTGTGTTCAGGAATTGTTTGGGAAGTTTGTCGAAGATGCAGAGTCCAGGGCTCCCTCTCTTGAGAATATGATTGAGTAGGGCCTGAGAGGGGTAAAGACAATTGGGAATCTGTCCTTAGAAATGTTCTGGGTAGAATTCAGTAAGTAATCCAAGCAGGTTCATGGGGCGCACTTTGGGAAGCACCAAAGTAAAATCCCATCATTGCCAGGAGGATGATTTTGTTTGGACACAAGAAAGAATTCCCCCCCCCAAGATTTTATTTATTTATTTGAGAGAGAATGAGTGGGGGTGCGGGGCGGGCAGAGGGAAAGGGAGAAGCAGACTCCCCACTGAGCAGGGAGCCCAAGGAGTGGCTTGATCCCAGGACCCCGAGATCATAACCTGAGCTTAAGGAACATGCTTAAGTAACTGAGCCACCCAGGCGCCCCAAGAAGAAGTTTCTAGTCATATACGCAGATTGAATTCACGTCTGCTTGCCAAGCATTTTGATAGGTGCTCTCATGAACACAGTCTCAGTCCCCCTCCTTGGTAACTCTGGGAGCTCGGTGTCCCAGTGTGCCGATGACGATGCCTGGGAGAGAGCGACCCTCCCTTCCCAGCTTTCTTCTACTCGGAGGTTTCTTTCGTTCAGCATCCCACTCTGGGTTTACAGTGGGTCTCCCATGATGCCCTCCAAAATAGGCCACTTGCGCACAGGGATTATTTTGAACTGAAGGTGATTGAGAAGCAGATACAAGAAAGGCTCCCTGTCCTCCTATTGGCCGGAAAGCAGGACCCGCAACTGAGAAAGGGTCCCCTTCTCCCCTATCTACTGGAAAAGACGGAAGTTGGTCACCAGAGAGAGCTCTCTCTGCCCACAGTGGCCCCAGAGGAGCCTACATAACAAAACTTGCTAAAAACTAGCCCCTCCTTACCATTTATTTCTGCATTTGCCTTCCCACAATTTGCTGCCCTAGAAACTCAAAGTCTTTTTTCTTTGTCTTATTGCTTCTCTAAAAATGTATTGTTCTGTCGAGAAGCTGTTTAAGCCCAAGTTCTAACCACCTTTTTTTTTTTAAGTTAATACAATTCTTTTTTAAAGATTTACTTAAATTAAGAGGGCAAGAGAACACAAGCAGGGGGAGCAGCAGAGGGAGAGGCAGAAGCAGGCTCCCCGCTGAGCAGCAAACACCCCCCCCCCCCCCCCCCCCCCCCACCATGTAGCATTCCATCCCAGGACCCTGGGGTCACGACCTGAGCTGAAGGCAGATACTTAACCCACTGAGCCACCCAGGCGCCCTCTAACCACCCTTCTAAGTTACCCAGCTCAGTGCTTCTGGCTTCTGTGGGGGGAACGTGTTAATAAACTTCTGTTTTTCTCTTGTTGATCTTTTTCTCATTCAAACTCCAACCTTTGTCATTGACTTACATTTACTTTCTTTGGTACTTCAAAATGAAGGATAACTTGGTATATTAAAAAGTATATGAAGATTAAAAATTATCTCAATTAGCTACCTTTCAAAGCAGTAAGTGTTTCGAGGTTTTCCTCTAAAGTATAATGATCATTATTTCAGATTTATGATTTTCACAGAGAAATATGGCTTGAATCAATAATCATCCATCTGATTGATGGAAGATCTAGCATTTAAAATTGACAGGGGTGCTTGGGAGGCTTAAGTCGGTTAAGTGTCTGATATTGGCTCAGGTCTTGATCTCAGGGGCGTGAGTTCAAGTCCCGTGTTGGGCTCCACACTGGGCATAGAGCCCTCTTAGATACATAGATAGATAGATAGATAGATAGATAGATAGATAGATTAGAATGGACAAATAACCTGAGTCATTCCAGAAGACCTATCACTTGTTAACCTTGCTTTTTCAAATTCGTGAAGTATTTGTTCATTTTTTTTGAGACTCAGAGTCCAAATACCTATGGAAACAAAACTCAGAAGAAAATTTTTGTACTAACATTACATTTGCTATTATAGAAATGCTTCTAGAGAAAGTGGAAAATACTTCTGAAATCTGTCTTTTGTTAGTCTAATTTACAGTGCCCCAGTCAATGAACCTGAGATGGGTAGAGGAAAAAAAGTTTCCTTTCCTTCCCCGGACACCCCCGTGGAAATTAAGCACCTTGAGGTTGCTGGGGACATTTGCATTGTCTGGCAAGGGGCCCAGAGTTAAGTGTAGGTAGTTGTATTGTTGAGCGGAAATGCCCCAGCTGCCTGCCGGGAGCAGGCGTGAGGAGGCTTTGCCAGGCCTATGGAACAGGGTTGGGGGCTGGGCATCAATCCTGGGATCTGGGGGAGTGGGTGGGAGGTATGAGCTGCAATGGGCCATTTGGGAGCCAAGTCCCAGTCATCACGGGGCTGCTTTTCATGGGAGGCCACAGAGCACTATCAGAGCGGGACATGGCGCCACCTGCAAGGAAGAGGTCCTGTGCGGGAAGCTGAGGAACCACTCGAAGCCGGCTGGGAGGAGGGAAGCTAGCTGGCTCACAACTGGGCATCCCAGCCCTGCGGCTCCTTGTGGTCATCTTCCGAATAAACCACTTGTTCTTAAATCCCCGACCGAGGGTCTGTTTTAGGGAAAACTCAAACCAAGCCGGTGCCCCTCCACCCGGGGCCTAGAGCCCCTGGCATGCTGCTGCTTCGTTGACAAGCTAGACCCCGAGGAATATCCAGCAAATAGGAAAAACTCTGGTTTGCAGAGTTTGCTGATTTCTGAGGTGTGAGTGCTCCCACCGGGGCTGACTTCCATCCACCAAGTTGATGTCCTGCCCACGAGGAAGAGAGGGGGGGCCCAGGCTCTGCACAGCCCCGTTCCTGGAACACCCGCCACATGCAAGTGTGTGTGTCTGCTCCTGCTCCAGTTCCCTCTGTGGTGGCCTGTCATCTCAGCCCTCAGCAGTGTCCACTCCAACCTGGGTATGAATATTTGTTGAGCTGATGAGAGTAGCAAAGTCACAGTGGTAGGACAGTTGAGGTTGGCGAAGAAGGATGTGTCTGGCCAGAGGGGAAGGGACCCATGGGCTTGGGAGAGCCACGGGCTGCCTGGAGGTAGTCTTTTGGCTGAGACCTGAGTCCCCGAGCATAAATTTCAAATCCACCAGGCCTGTTAGGGAGAAACTGAACACCCAGTAGTCAGCAAGATAAAGCCCAATGGGGGTGGGGGTGGTAAGGGGCATGTGGGGGAATGTCAAGCCTTTGGGAAGCAGGTGGCTACAGCATAGAAGAGGAGAAAGGAGAGATGTCCCTCAGTCTCTGGGGGACAGCGACCCTGGTTTGATCTGCTACCCCACTGGCCCTCCTTAAGCCCCCAGGCTGGAAGCCAGGCAGGCCCGCCAGTGGGCCCCCCCAGCTAATTTTGAACCTGGAAGCCCCAACTTGGGCATCCTGCTGGTCAGTTCCAGTCTAACAAGAAAAATTGCAATTTGTGTCTTTCCCCAAACTTCCACCTTTGGGAGCTTCTGCAGTCTCTTTCCCCAGGGCCTTCGGGGAGCAAGCTGGGTCAGTAAAGACCCAGTGGGCTGGGAAGGCAACAGGGAACCGACAATGAGAGTCTGGGAGGACAGGAGGTAGAGATAGGCCAGAGAGACCAAGTTCATTGAACAGCTGCAGAACAAGGTGAGCTGGGAGCCATGAACCAGGCCTTCTAGAAGCTTCTGAGCTTGGAGTTGAATATTAAGGATTCAAATAGAGCAGATGAGAATGATCTACTTACCCTGGAGAATTAGCCAGAGCCTGAGGACAGAAACGACAAACTGGCTTTGGTCTTAACCCCCCTTTATCTAGAAGGCATGAGACTCGGACAACCTACGGGGGAGCATAGGGGCAAGCAAACCTGGGTTTGAATCAATGCTGCTTTGGCTGTTTACTAGTTTGGTGACCTGGGGAAGACTATTTACCCTGGGTCTCATTCCTCATCTGCGAGCTCAGGCTCCTGAGGTTGTGTAATCATGAATGCTTGCTGACCGACATGGTGCCAGCAATAATTAGTGTACAATAAATAATACTGGATTTCATCGACTCTAACCGGTCATCAATTTTTATTTCTCAGTTTATGGAGATATTGTTGAATGCCACCAATTTTAAGGGGCATCTTTTGGGGGAGAATGCTTTTACCACATGTATCTCTCTTTTTTTTTTAAGATTTTTTTTATTTATTTATTTGACAGAGAGAGAGATCACAGGTAGGCAGCGAGGCAGACAGAGAGAGAGGGGGGAAGCAGACTCCCCGCTGAGCAGAGAGCCCGATGCGGGGCTCGATTCCAGGACCCTGAGATTATGACCTGAGCCGAAGGCAGAGGCTTTAACCTACTGATCCACCCAGGCACCCCTTACCATGTGTATATTGTACACTTTATCTCACCATTTTATTTGTCAGTTCTACCTCATTTAAAAAATAAAATCATCTTTATTTTATGCTCTTCTAAGAAAGAAAACCAAGTGGCCATATTAACCGATCTGCCGTCAATGGTTAAGACCCATCCAGATTTCAGAGATAATAAAATGTGAAAAAAAAATGGGCATCTTAGCACTGACAATATGCTGTAGTTCTTTTTTTTCTTCTCATTTGTGGTTTTTATCCTTCTGGATGTTTCTGCCTCTGGAATATTGTAGAATGTCATAACCCCTCCCTGAGCACCCAGTCTCTGGCTGGGCTGAAGACGTGGTTTCTGAACCTCTTGCCCTCTCTTTCCCTTGCATAGGCTGCAGCCCTCCCACTGCTGGTGCTTGGGGGCTTGGGGTATGTGTGTCCTTTCGGTTTCAAGGGAAAGGAAGTCAGGGTCTACAGTGGCTCAGACTGTGTCCTGGACTTTCTGTCCTCCAGGGGATATGGGTCTCCTATCTTTTGGGAGGCTGACAGGCCTCTCTGATTTCTCCCAGCTAAGGCATGCAGAAGTTTAGGACACAGTGAAACAAGCATATGCTCCCTTGGTCTGTAGCGCTCCAGGGGCTGGTCTCTGAGGCTGGTGCCACACAGGCCCATGTCGCTTCAGTTCTCTGTCCTGTCAAATGTTTTCTTTTAATGCCCAACTCAATGACTTGACTTTCCTTTTGCCACACTTTTAAGGTAAGGCTGATGGCAATGAAGCAAAAATTTGTTTCCAAAAATTTTTTGTTGTTGTTTTGAGATATCTTGGTTGAATCGTTGGTAGTTTTGTCTTGTTCTTCTGTATGAAAGTTAAATCTGCACACCAAAACCTACTGGCCCATTCACGGAGCTCCTCCTCAGTGACCTCTGAAACCCTAACCCTGACCTCGGTTTACTCTGGGTAGTTGGACACCGAGAAAAGCGGTTTTCTTTGAAAAAGGCACAATAGATTTTTTTTTTTAATTTAAGAGAGTGAGTTTTGGGATTAGATCCCACACTTCCTGGTGTGTTGCTTTATTAATGATGCTACAGAGGGAAACTCCTGAACATTATCTTTGTACCCATGAACGTGGTTGTGTCTGTAAGATTCATTACCAGGAATGGGATTGCTGTATTGAAGAGTATGTGCTTTTATAACCTGATAGGCTGAAAACTACCTCTCATTTGTGTTCCCACCTTAATGTCTAAGAAACCCATTTGTTTGAAGATGAGCTTAAGATTGGATGCGTGGGTGGTTCAGTCAGTTAAGTGTCCTGGGATCAAGTCTCAAATGGGGGCCTCTTGCTCAGCGGGGAAGCTGCTTCTCTCTCTGCCTGCTGCTCCCTCTGCTTGTGTTCTCTCTCTCTGACAAATAAATAAAATCTCAAAATAAATAAATAAATAAATAACCTTAAGACCATCTAATAGGTTGAAAGCTGCATAACTAATTTGATATGCAAAGTGGTAGGGATCATCATCAGTTAGATGTCAGCGTATTTGTATGTGTGTGAATGCAAAAACATAATCTTTTCATTGCCAAAGATTTATAAATTGTGTGCCTGGGACTTTTTAAAAATACTGCTTTACCGAGGTCTGATTGGTAATTAGAAAGCTGTGGATATTTAATGTATAAAAGTTGATGTGCTTGTGTCTGGCACCGTTTAAATCTCTCCATCCCTGGAAAGCACACAATTAACATAATTAATTAGACATCACAGTTGTGACGGGACTTTTAAAACGAGGGAAATGAAGTCTGGCTGGGAGGACCTTGCCGCGATCCTGCTTTAGGCCAGCAGATGGCGCCTGTGCTCCCCCAGGGGCCACCCTGCTGTGAAACTGGACTTAATATAGTAACCTGATGTTGCCCTGAACGTATAATTTTCAAACCTCCTATCCCACCACAAGGAAAACCTCGGAGGATTTTCTTCTGGGAAGAGCAATTAGCTTAACCTCTTAGGAGGAGAAATTGCATCCCCGAGCTTGACTGGGAAAGTAAAATATCCTCCCTAAGCGGTCTTAGGGGGTGGAGAGAAACCACCAAAGGCCTTTGGGAGGGAGGGGGTGCTGGGGAGGGCTGGGAACTGCAGGACCATGGTTAGAGCTTAGGGTGGGAAGTGGCTCGGATCTGAGGACATCAGCCCCCAACCTGCCAGCCTCTGGGTTTTGGTGGGAGGGTGGTAGAGATATTGAGGAGCAGCAGGATTACTTGGGGTGGGGAAGGGGCCTCCCACCTGAGCCCAGCTCAGGCCTATGGGGACCAGGCCAGCACAGGAGACCTCCCTCCCTGCTCCGCCCCCATATGTAGTGGTCAGATGTCACGGGGAAGCAGCTGTGGCACGGTGGGTCTGGTCCTGCGCTCACAGAGCCTGCAGTTTGGGGTGGGAGCCGAGCAGCATTTCGTGGGGTCTTCTCCCAGTCAGGGGACCCCGATCAGTTGCCTGAGACTCTGGACACCCTGAGATTGGAGAGAAGACTGGAGGGAGTGATCTGAACCAGAAAGAATGACCTAGAAAGGCCCGGACAACTGGAGGAGAGCCAGCTACAACCAACCGATCATTGGGGGAGAGTGGGGAGCTTGGAAGAGGGGGTGGGGGGTGGCAGGTGGGCCACTTGTCACTAGGGCTGTCAGTAATTAGAACCAAAGGAAGCATCCAGAGGGCCAAGACTGTGTGACTTTGGGCAAATACTTAGACTCTCTATACCTCAGTTTCCTCATCTGTAAAATGGGAACAATATTAGGATCAACCTCATAGGGCGATTAAAAGGGTTAAACACAAAATAATGCTTGTAAAGCATGTTACACTGTCCCTAACGCCTAATAAGGTCTCAGATGGTTGTCGTTGCTATCATTTCCCATCATCATCACTATGAGTTGTCATCTGCTGGAAGGGCAAGGATGGGAAAAGCCAGGAAACCGATAGGCATAGAGAGGACAAGTCATGGGGCAGGGGGAAGGCAGAGCAAACTGGAAAGTGAGGGAACAGTGGGCAAAGTGAGCGAAGGCCAAGAGGTGAAGTGTCAAATGACAAAGGTAAACAATTTAGTAATGTGTTTGGTGTCTTTTATTTGAGGGAAAACAGTCCATGGATGGGGGAGTACAGAGCCTCACAAACGTGAGGCAGGCTTTCTGAGGGATGTGGGACAAGAGGTTTTCATGGAAACACCGCGTGACTGGCTGTGAGTCCCGGGATTCCCTTAAAATCAGGCGGGCCCTATTTTCCAGGGTGAGGTCAGCCAGCCACCCCTGAGTTGGAGGATTGTGATTGGTGCGGTAGGTTTCCTGACAGTGACGCACTTCCGGTTCAGTGCCGCCTGACGTAGGTTTAGACCGGTGACATGGGCCCAGGCCCCGGGGTGGGGAGGGGGGGGTCCGCGGCCATTTTGTGGGTCCCGATATATGAATTACCTTTATCCGAAGGGAATAGTCTGAAGTCCTCGCTCCTCTCGGAGCAGCCTGAGGACCGGCCGCGGCAGCGCCTGGAGCTCGTTAGAAATACACACTCTTGGGCCCCAGCCCAGGCCTTCTGACTCAGAGTGTTCTGTTTATCAGGCCCCGCAGATGGTTTGTTTGCGTGTTGGCATCTGCGAAGCATCCTCCGAGCCACGACTCCTGGGGGAAACTAGTTTGGTGGGGCAGAGAGAAGACGGGAGAGGCAGGTTGGGACCAATCAGTGCACTTGCCCCTGAATACTTCCACATGCACGTTGTTAATTAGGACTCAGTATTTGTTTACAGTCCCCCCCCCACTTTGAGGTAAAACTTACATACGAGGAAATGTGTGTATTAACTGTCACAGGTACATCTGCCGACCAAACCAGGCTCCAGTCAAGATGTATTACCAGCAACCAGCAAGTTCCCCCAGGCCTCTTCCCAATCAGTCCCTGGCGTTCTGCTTGCTTTCCCACCAGAGGTTATTTTGCCAGTTTTAGGACGCCATGTAAGTTAGAACTACACGGTAGGTTTTGTTGGCAGCACTTCTTTCACTTGTCGTAATGTTTCTGACACATCCATGGTCCGTGGCATCGCGTGTATCTGTGATCGGTCCCTTTTCCCGGTGCAGCTGTGTTGTCTCCGCACGCCAGCCTCTGTTTGTCCACCAGGTTGTTTCAGATTTGGGGTTCTTAGGAGGAAGGCTGCCAGGAACATTCCTGTACGAGTCTTTTCTTGAACATATGTCTTCATTTCTCTTGGGTAAATACCTATGAGGTGGAATTGCTAGGTTATAGAGGAGGTGAAGGTTTAGTTTTAAAAGAAACCTCTAGACCTTTTCCAGAGTCGTTGTACCATTTTATGCTTTTATCAACAAAGTATGAATGTTCCAGTCAACATTCTCGTGAGCATTTGGTTTTTCGGGCTTTTATTTTTTTTTTCTTTTTAAAAAGGTTTTATTTATTTATTTATTTGAGAGAGAGAGAGAGAGAGAGAGTGTGAGAGGGAGCAGAATAGTGGGGAGGGCAGAGGGAGAGGGAGAAGCAGGCTTCCTGGGATCATGACCTGAGGGGAAGGCAGATGCTTAACCAACTGAGCCATCCAGGAGCCCCCAGTCTTTTCATTTTTTGCCATTTTGATGAGTGTGGAAGGGTATCTTACTGTGGTTTTACTTTGTGCTTCCTAATGATGACTAATGATGATTATCTTCTTTTATATGCTTATTGGCCATTTGCATATCTTCTTTTGAAATCTTTTGTTTAAATCTTTTGCCTCTTTAAAAGTGGGGTTATTTGTCTTTTCAGGACAGAGTAATAGGAGTTATTTCTATGTCTTGGATACTAGTCCCTTGTCAGATATGTTTTGCAAATTTTCTGTGAGTGGATCTTTACAGCAATCTCAGCTATTGGGTTTGGCCCCAGGCTGAGCTTGTGTGGGTGTGGGGCTGGAAGCTGAGTGGACCGCCTTGGGGTTGCTCATTGTATGGGGCCACGGACCCCTCCCTCACAGGGCTGGTGCGAATAGGGAACAGAGAGAACACAGGTGAAAGTCCTTTGTAAAGCAGAGCAAGATAAGCGAAGGTTTATCATTGACCCTTTAACCACGACAGGAGGAAGGACCATTTCTCTGCCTTTTCCCCAAAAGTGCAGTCTCTCTTGGGAGCAGGAGAGAAAAAGCTACTCCTTGGCAGGAAATGGCCTCTCTGGTTAAGATCTAAGTGGTCATAGTGGAATGCCTAAAACAGTACAAGTTTGGTATCACATGTGGGCTCAAATCCACATTCTGCCAGATACTATCTGTGTGCTCTTGTGCAAGTCCTCATTTCATACGGACACGAGAAATAACACCTACCTCGGCCGGGTCGTCATGAGGATTCAAATAGCTTTTACTGTTGGTGGTATGATTATTTGCAGAATCGTATGCTAAGAGGGCAGCAGGTATTTGCACGGTCCTCACAGTGACCCTTTGATGTGAGTCGTATCACTTTCTGGTTTGGTTTGAGGCAGTTGCTGGTTGCTTAGAAGATGCTCCTGGAGCCACACTGTAGGAAGCTGCCTTGAAGGGGCGCTTCCAGGAGCCGGGTCTGGGGAGCGCAGCTCTATGCGCCTGTGCCACAGAGGAGCCACCAGAGGGCGCTCTCCGCCTCCTCGGGGCCTGTGCTGAGACTGGGAAGTCCCTGGCCCTGCTACCCACGGCTGCCCTGCTCTGTGTCCAGACTGTTCTCTGTGGCATTTTCAAGGGTGGAGTGTAGTCTCCTGAATGTTCCCGTTTGGGGACAGGGGACTAAGTAGCCCAAGGGACCCTGCCCAGGAAGGCCAGGGAGGGCAGTGTTGGCCTCTGTTCCCCTTGAAAGTTTCCTTGGGACAGGGGTTCATGCAGGGCCCGAGGGCACAGGGGAGGGAGCCAAGCTGTTGAGCAGCTTTCTGGGCGCCCTCCCCCCACCCTTCACACCCCTGTCACCTCTCTCCACCGACCGTGTGTCACATACCCCCACACACACCCCGTTGGGGGTAGGGAATAACAACTCATGGCGGGGCAGGGCTGTGCCTGACCGGGCATGACTCTGGGTCTTTTCTTGGCTTCCTCTGTCTCAAAGCTGAGGAGTATTTGGCACTTTTTCTCCAGAGATCCTTGGGCTCCCACCTGGCCCTTGCTTACTTCAGTCTCCCCCAGAGAGTTGGCTGGGGGTGGCAGTGGGGAGTCCCTCTGTGCACCCTTAAATGCGTAGAATAGCCCTTGACTTGGTCCAGTTACTTAACCTTTGTGCTTCATGGAAGGTGTTGGGGGGTGAGTTCATAGACCCCCGGGTGCCCCTCCCTCTAGCTCTAAGATACACAGCCCCACATCACCGGAACAGCCTCATCTGCACTTCCTTTCTGGCACATTATCCCTGTTCCTGGCACCATCTAGGCTGCCCCCGCAAGTCCAGAGCCCAAGTGGGGCTTACCCCAGAAAGAGGGGCCCTTGGCTCTCCTTGGCCATGGCAGTGAGCCCTTGCTAAGCCAGTTCTACGCCAGCTCAAACCCACCCCTTTAGGCAAACAGGTCGGGGCACTGACCCCAGAGGCCGGGGGCCAGTGGCTAGCAGTGCTGTCCTGGCCAGGCCTACCTGCCTGTACAGGGCAGCGGTGAGGCCTCTTGGCCTCCCACCCCCACTTCCACCTCAGGCAGGGCCAATGGATCTCTTGCTCCGCTTTCCCTCCCAGCAGGGGTGGGCAGGTCGATGCCTCCTGTCCCAGAGTTCTCTTAAGCAATCCAGTTCTCAATGGCTCGTCGATGATTGACCAGGCCAGCCTGTGACTTGGTCATCGAGTGTTCATGTGTCTGACAGGCAGAACCCCTTGTTCTGGAGACATGCTGTCTAGGGAAGGAGACCTGGGGGGAATTCATGGTGAGCCAGCACGTAATGGGCCACCCAGTTTCTCAGAAGCCACATTCCTTCCTCTCTCCCAGAGGTCATGTGACAGAGCCGCAACTGCTTTTCCCTCCAGCTGAGCCATTAACCATCCAACCACTGGTTTACTCATCCGCTTGTGCACGGCTCCCCTCTCCCAACCACTGGCCCCTTTACTCCGCCACCTATCCACTTGCTCACTAACTGGGGGCTGTGGGCCTGCTTTTCTACTCACTCGCCCTCATGCTTGTCCACTTGTTTCCTTGCTTCTGCACTCCCTGCCTCAGCCAGGGATGGTCTGTCTGAACACTTCAGGTGCCGGTCCAGGGCTGGGAAGAGCCAGCAAGGCAGTGCTGAGTAGTAAAGGGCAGAGCCCCCAGGGGTCAGAGGGATCAGATGGGAATCCTGATAGTAGGGTTTCCTGGCCACGTGACTATGGGCACATTCTCAAATTTCTGAGTACGAGTCTCCTCATCTGTGAAACAGAGACCCCATGCACCTTCATTCTCCCAGGGTGGGTGTGAAGATTGGCTTCAGGATTAATTAAAGTACTTTTACCAGAGGCCAGGAGCTGTGGTTACCGGGCCTCTCAGTGGCCATGTCCTGGTCGCGGGGACCGCACTTGGCCCACTTCCCCGTGGCTACCCCGTCTCATCCCTGCCTCTTAGCCAGGCTGTGTTCCTTGGGCAGGTGGCCCCCACACCCAGCCCTGAAATGGAAGGCGGTAATCACTGCCTTCCCACGCAGCCTTCCCTCTGCCTTCTCGCCCACGGGGCGCTCTGGGGTTGCATCAGGTCAGCCAACACACCTGGGACATCCAGCTTGCTGCTTCTCTTTTTGCAAACAAGTTCTCCATGACAGCTGTGGGGGCAGGGGGGACAGGCCTCGAGCATCAGACAGACCCCTTGAAGGGTCATTTTCCCTTCTGTGTGAGGTCCATGCCTGGCCAGGACCTGGTTAGCTCCCACCTGGATCCCCTCCTCAGGCCCATGTGGACTGTTCCCTTCAGCCGTTCTGGGGGCTTCTCGGGGGCAGAGGATTCTTCCGGGCTGCAGAAGAACGGGCTGAGCTGGAAGGGTCAGCTGGGGCGGGAGGGGGGGAGGGCCGGCTGAAGGGGCGCTCTGCGGGTGTCCTCACCACCTCCCCTAGACAGCCTGGCCAGGGTTCTGCACAGCATGTGGGGGAGTGTGGCTTGCTAGCCTCGGCTGGTGGAAAGCTGCAGAACTGCGGGCTGTGGACTTCGGAGTGGGAAAGACAAGAATGCAAATCCTCTCCTGGCCCAGTGACACTGAGTAAATTACTGGTAAAAATCTCAGTCGTTCAAGAAATGCCTGCCAGGGGCGCCGGGGTGGCTCAGTTGGTGAAGTGTCTGACTCTTGATTTCAGCCCAGGTCATGACCTTAGGGTTGTGAGATCGAGCCCTGAGGGGGGCTCCTCACTGGGTGTGGAATCTGCTTAAGGATCTCTTTCTCCCTTGGCCCCTCCCCCAGCTCCCTCTCTTGAGTCGGGGGTAGAAAGACGAAGAAATGTCTGTGTTGTGCTGAGTGCAGAATGAGCCTGGCACCCAGGAGGCGCTCTGGCATCAGGGGACGCCGCTGTGAGCAGTGGCAACGTTCCAGTCTGGGTGGCCGTGGGCTGTCTGACTCAGCCCAGTGCCCTGACAGCTGCCTCTTGGAGCCTAAGTTGTCCTGTTAGGGCTCGGAGGGATCCTACCCCCCCTCAGCCAGTCCGCAGGGGCACCTCTAGGGAAGAAGCCTCCGGTATTCTGGATGGGGGTGTTGGGGGTGGTGGTGAAGGAGCCGAAGCCCTCCGGCCCATGTTTTCAGACTGATTTCCTGAATGGACCGGCCTTGGGCTCAGCTCACCCACCCAAGCAGATGTGCCCCCACACTTCAGCTGCAGCTGCCCGTGGGGTTGGGGCCCCACCTCTGGACTCCCTGGCCATGAAGTCAATGTTAGTTTGATTAATTCACTCAATTTTTAAAACGATTTTATTTATTTGGTTAGATTAGGGGGAGGGGCAGAGGGAGAGGGAGCTTCTCAAGCAGACTCCGTGCTGATCATAGAACCCCATGTGGGGGTGGATCCCACGACCGTGAGATCACGACCTGAGCCAAAATCGAGACTCGGTACGCTTCACCAACTGAGCCACCCAGGCGTCCCTAGTTCACTCAGTTCTAAGCTTCTAAAGGACAGGGACCTTTTTTCCTTTAAACCTGTGTTTCCTTGTTGCTTAGTCCAGCGACTGACTCAGGCTGAATGAGTGAAATGAATGGCCGTTAGGCAGGCTCGAGATGAGAACAGGGTAAAGGGACAGTGAATACCATGTCTTGCCTGGGCCCTGAAGGGGCAAGGTGGGCTCCCCAGGTGGGTGTCCCAGAGTCCTGTGCACTGCCCGCCCTGGGCCTTCTGCCTGTGCTGAGCTGGGAAGCCTGGCATGTGTGAGTGAGGTCAGGGGTTTCCTATGCCCTGTTCCTGCATCCTAACACCCATTTCCTACTTGGGGGTTGGCACCTTCTTCAGGACAGGAGTGCTGTGAAGGTGGGGACTGCATGGCACCTGGCATACAATGGGCGCCTAATAAACACTTGCCCAGTGAGGCATCTGCTCACTCGCTGGATGGACCTGGCAGCTCAGCCCTGGGGACCGCTGGGGCCAATTCTCAGGACCTGGCCTGCCCAGCAGGCTAGCTCCAGGGCTGAGGCACCACCCAGCCTCATACCCAGTTGAGAGGGAGGACTTGAACCCCAGGAGGTTGGCCAGGAGCTGGAATTTCCCCGGAGGAGGTGGCCTCTTTAGCCACCTCTGGTCAGGCCCGGAGCAGGGTGACTGGGAGGCCACCTTGCCCCACCAGGGAGCCAGTACTAAGAAGAGGCCGGGTGACAGCTGGGGGAGAAAGTGTTTGTCCGCAGCGGCTGCCCACCTCTAGAGCAGCAGTGTCAGGATGGGGCCCTCCAGGGAGCAGGCATGCTCACTTGTCACGTTTCCACTGTGGGGCTCAGGCTGGGATCACATCCTGCTTGGCCATGGACTGGCTGTGACCTCTGGGTGTTGCTTGTTTGCCCCGAGTCTGTGTCCTCATCTGTGAAATGGAGGCGCTTCCATACAATGGAGCATTATTCAGCCATAAAAAGAAATGGAATACCAAGCCGTGCCAAGATGTGGAGTAACCTTGAAAATGTGCTAAGTGAAAGAAGGCAGATGCGAAAGGTCTGGCTATAGGAAATATCAGAACAGGCAATCCAGACAGAAAGCAGACTGGTGATTTCCAGGGGCTGGTGGGGAGGGGGGAATGGGGAGCAATGGCTTCCTGGATGTGAGTCTCTTTTTGGGGTGAAAATGTTTCACAACTGGACAGACATTGGTGCGGTTGCACAATGTTGTGCGTGTGCTAAGTGCCACTGAATTGTTGGCTTTAAAAAGATTCCTTTTCTGTCATGTAAATGTCGCCTCAATAACAACAATGGCGATAGCATTGCTACTGACCTCACTAGTTGGTTGGGAGCCTCCAGGGAGACAGGGCCTGTGAGGCCCCGGCTGGATGGATGAAAAAAATAGCTGCATCTTCCACCCCCACCCTACCCCCACCCCCCACCGGCAGCCGCGCCAGTTCCCTTCCTGGCTCTGCCCTAAACTCTGGGGTCCAACACAGAGGCCAAGGTGGGGATGAGGGCATAGGCCGGCAGATCCCCGCAGCCAGGGGACAAGGGGACTTCGCTGGCTGCTTGGCCAGTTGTGGACCCTGGCTCCAGCCTCCAGTTTGCCGAGGAGCTTTGGGTTGGCCCTCCAATCCCGGCCCATTTCGTAATCTGCTCATGCCTGCCTCTGCCTGCCTAAGAGAGTGTATGTGACCCCTGCATGCGACAGGTCACCTGCATCACAGCTCTGTGTCCCAGCTCCCATCTTCTTCACGGTGCACACCACTACCGGGCAATGTGTCAGGATTCTCTTGGTTCTTGTGTTTATTACGTGTCTTTCACACAGAAAGCAAGTTCCCAGGCGCCTTGGCCGCTCAGTGCGTTAAGCATCTGCCTTCGGCTCAGGTCATGATCCTGGGGTCCTGCTCAGCGGGGAGTCTGCTTCTCCCTCTCCCTGGGCTCCTCCCCCTGCTCCTGCTCTCACTCTCTCTCTCTTTCCGAAATAAATAAACAAAATCTTCTTTTTAAAGGCAAGTTCCACAGGAGGAGATACTCGATCTGTTTTGTCCATAACTATTTCCAGCGCCCATTGCCTGGCACACAGTAGGTGCTGGATATATGTTGACTGAACAAATACACGAGTCCTCCTCTCTACACAGTGGCTGCCCCATCCTGAGTACTGTCAGCAAACAGCTGTGCAGTCCGAGCCGTCATTATGCCGACGTGGCCGATGAGGGAGCTGAGGCTCTGGGACCCAGGACAGCCACCACGGAGCTGGGATTTCTACCCCGCAGCCTGGCATCAGAGTCCTCACCATGACCCACCCTCCCCTGGGCCGTCTCCTGCCCACAGAGCTCCTGGTCTAGAAGGCAGCCTCGGGCCCCGGAGCATCCAGCCTCCCCTCGGCCAACCTGCACCTCCCACTCCAGGACCTGGGCGGCCCCACACTTACCGCCCTGGAGCCTTTTTCTCAGGCTCACAACTGCCTCAGCCCAGCTACCTTCCCTGAGAACCTCTGTCATAAAGAAGGCGAGGCCGATCTGGCCTGTCTCTCCACCCCCAGGCCTTCCTCACCCGAGGGAACCTCAGTTATAAATACGGGGTCACGCCTTGCGCTTGTATTCAGCACCTTTCATCTGGGGAGCTCCTGGCTGTGGGGAGCCTAATTAGCTCCTCTCTGGGAAGAGTGAGTAAGAGCTGACGTCCCAGCGGGGGCACTGGCTCATGAGGGCTGGGGCTGGCCCTCCCCGGGGAGAAGTGGGCGCACCACCGCGTGCGCCCCTTACCCCTCTGTTTTCTCTTTGCCGCAGGACCTCTTTGTAAGGGCCCCCTCTCTCTAGCTGAAAACAAAGGCCACCATTTCCTGAGTGCTTACCACGTTCCAAGCGCTGCCTGAGCCCTTTCGTCTATGGAATGTAGCCACGTGCTCCAAGCATGGCGACACGAGGGCCGCGGGACTCCCATTATCAAACCTTCCTCCTTGTGTCACGGTGGCTGGTGCTTCATGCAGGACGTCGTGGAATTGTCGAGAAGCCCTTATTAGCACAGTGCTTCGTGTGGAATAAACACTTGGTAAATGGCAGCTGGTACCATTCATCTTCAGAACAGCCCTATGAGGCAGGTACTGTGTGACCTTCATTTCCCAGAAGAGGAAGCCAAGGCCCAGAGAGGTCAAGCCACTGGCTGGAGATCACACAGTGAGTTGGGAGCAGAGCTAGTACTTGAACCAAATTGGTTTGAGGCTAAAGCTGCTTGAAGCTTTTCAGGTGCTCCCTCCTCCCTGCCCTCGAGGCTATTACACCAGGGAACTTCCTTGCATCTTTGTAGAGTCACTGAGCAGAGGCGTCTACTCATCCGTCCTCCAGCAGTGTGCGGGCAGGCAGGGCTTACAACAAGACGTCTGGGAGCTTGCCTCCTATACCTCTTCCCCACCCCCCATTTTTCATATGAGAAAACAGGGAAGAGCAGACTGTGCGGGGGTGGGGGGACAGGCCTGATGGGAAGATGCCACGTCCTCGCAGCAGGAGGAGCGAAGAGGAGTGTAGAAGGGTTGCACATTATCCCTCCTGCTCCCTTTAGCCCACTGACAGCAAGTAAAAAGCGTCCTCACAACCGAATGCCTGGCTTCCATTCTGTGGGACCCAGCGTGGCCTCCAAACAAGGAGCTGCCCGAGGGACATGTGGGTGGGATGGGGGTTCATGCTTCAGGCTAGGGACTGAGACTGGGGATGGGGGGTGCCCGGCAAGGTACTTGGAGCAGCAGGATGGTCCAGGGCAGGCCTCCTCCCTCTTGCGGCGTGGCTGACACATCACCGGAGGGGCTTTAGTTCAGATCCACAGTGGGCACTGAAAAATGCTCATTGGAGCAATGGCTGTGTCCTGGACTCACAGTAGGGAGATGAAATGTGGAATGTACAGAGGGGTAGATGATACACCATGTCTTCTCCCCATTGCTGGGTGAACCTGGATCCATCAAATGTGGCTGTCCTTTAGGCCTTGGGAAGGGGCCGAAGCAAATCTGGTTCAGGCAGCAACAAGTTGGTGGGCCACAGGCCATTTACTGAGTGTTTCAGCTGCCATTACCGAGTGTTTATTCCACACGAAGTACTGTGCTAAGGGCCGAGGTTACCGCAAGTGGGACACCATTCTTGGGTGCTGAGGGGGTGACTAAACACTCACTATCCACCTTCTCTCCTCTGAGTGTTGACTCTTCTGAAGAGGCAGACGGAGGGGGCTGTGACCCTCTGCCTGCTCCCCAGCTCTGCCCCTCCAGTTTCTGCACCTCCCTTGGCTTCCACAGCTTCTCCCTGCTCTACCTGCTGCCTCGCCCTCCCTCCTTTCCTCCCCAGGCCTCTCTCCTCCTCCTTCTGGCCTCAGCTCGAGGGTGTCCTCAGAGAGGCCTTCTCCAACAGCCCATCCCAAACTGAAAGGAGTTTCCCATGTAGGTATATGCTCTTCGAGCACCTTAGTCTTTCCCTTCACAGGAACTCGAAAAAGTTTTGAATGGAATCTTATATTTATTTGTGAGATTATTTGTTTAAAACGAGTCCATCTCTTCTGTTACAGAAAGCCCCACAAGGCTGCAAACCTGGTCATGGTTGCTTCTTGTCCTTAGTGCCTGCCAGGTGCATGATATATTCAAGGGGCACAGCCAGAATCCCCAGGATAGGATGAACAAACTGAGCCCCTTGTTCTGTAAATGTGGTCCCAGGACCAGTAGCAACAGCAGCCCTCGAACACTTGTCAGAAATGCAAATTATCTGCCCTTGAGTGTGGGACGCAGCAATGGCGGGCTTGAACCAACTGCCCGGGGCATCGTGGTGCACGGTGAAGTCTGAGAACCACTAGTTAGTCCGGCCCAGGAAGCAAGTCCCCTGCTCTTCCACCGGCGTGCACGTGGCTAGCGGCGGCAGCCGGGACCGTCTGTGAGCGGAAGGGGGCCACGTGTTCAAAGGCCGCCGAGGGGCAGCCCTACTCGGAGGAGGCGGGCCGCGGGTGGACGGGGGCCCCGCGCGTCGTTCGGCGGGCTGGCCACTGGAGGGCAGTGCGGCCACGTTCACGGCGCCCCCGCGAAGGCTGCGGGCGGGAGCGGGAGCGGCCCTCGGAGGCCAGCCCGGGACCAGCTGGGGCGGCTTCAGCCCGGAGCCGGGGAAAGGCGGCAGGGGCGCCAGCGGCCTCGCTCCCGCCGCCCCCACCGGTGTCCTTTCGAGCGAGGGGCGCAGCCGCGCGCCCCCCTGACCCCTGTCTCCCCGACGGCCCTCCCTGCCTCGCCGTCCAAGGTCGGCCCGGTGGCCAGTCTGGTCCGCCTTGGAGCTGGAAGTTTCGGCGGGACTGCAGGACGCGCAGGGGAGGAGATACCGTCAGGCCGCCTGGGGCACCGCGCCAGAGAGGGCGGCGGGACCTTGACAGCCTCCCCAAGGCAAAGGGCAGCCTCCCGCGTGACCCCTCCGAAGTGCAAAACAAGTCGGCCATCTTGGCGTCCGCTTAACCCCCTCGTGGCCTGGGGCGGTGGCGGTGGCTCAGCCTGGGGTGGGGGGGCGGTGTTCAGGGGTTCGGGGCTGGGCGGGGCGGGGGAGGGGGGACCTGGAGTCCGGAGCCTCCCCCCCCCCTCCCCCGTGCCAGGGGAAGCGGGAGGGAGACCCTGGCAGCTTCCCCAGGGGTGTTTGGAGTCCCATCCGTTAGCTAGAAGGAAAACCTGAGTTTTTGGAAGTGAACCGGGTTTGTTGACGGGCACCCCCTTTCTTGCCCGGTGCTCCAAGAGCATAGAGTCAGAGGCTGTAAAGTGGCTCCTCCTGGGCATCGGGCGTTGGTCCGGAGTCAGGATCTGAGACGAGTGTGTATCCAAGTGTGGTATCTTGTTTCTCACAGCATGAAGTGCCACTCCTTCCCAGGCCACACAGGTGTCCAAGCCAAGGGTCAAGGACTGGCAGCCAAGGGCTGCGTCTGAGTGGCAGTTTCCTCTCAGTCCTCTTCACCATGAGGACTTTCAGTGCCATTCTGAATGCCACTTGAGGAGCCACAGGCCCGACAGGCCACACCACGCCTGTTGTAGTGTGTCTGACCTGGTCACATATCCATACTTTCTCTCTGTCATTTGGTACTTTCCAGCTTCTAGAATATTCTTAATATTGCCAGTCCTTCAAGGTCCAGCTTAAATATCACCTCCAGCAGTAAGCCTTCCTCAGTTTCCTTCCCTTTGTTGCCAGCAGACTCTGTCTCTCCCCTCCTCTGCTCACCTATGGTACCACTAGCCTTTGCTAACAGGACTCTCCTGTTTTCCTCCATGTCTTCCCCCACTGACTCGTGGGCACGGGGAGGGGAGGTGCCATGAGATGGTGGTCTTTATTTTCCCATTGGCGCCTCACACATGTGGGTCATTCAGGAAAGGGTTGTTGAAAGAGAGTCATGAAATTATCAAATGGGTTTTGGTGTTGGAAACAAAATTCCCAAACATTCTGAACCTTGGGCAAAGGGACAACATATAATGGTGTTTTCTTAAGCCCTGTAATGGAATCCTTTGGTGTTTCTAATTGCTTTAAGTTATTTTTAGTAGAAATGTCAGGGTGCCATAAGAATGAACGCCATGGGTCCGAGCTTGACCAAGAAGACTAACCACTGAGTCCTGGGATGCTGCTCCCTCTGTGTGGCCTTGGGGTGGGAGCCTGTGATGAGGGATGCCAGTCTGCAGAACAGATCCTAGGGACCAGCCAAGGAAGGTCTAAGCTGGACTTGAGGTCATGATTTCAGGCTGAGATCTCCAGAGGAGGCAGAAAAGAAAGTGCCTGGAGAGTCTTGGAGGAGGCTGGAGCCAAAGGAAGAATCCTTTTTCCTTTTAGAAAGAATAAACCAAAGTGCTTCATGAAGGGCTCCAGAAAACCCCTTTCATGCCTCACCCACAGATGATTTGCTGAACGCTCATTAAGGGGAAAACAAAGAGGTGGTTTTGTTTATTTATTTAAGAGGAAAAATGAATGAGCTGTGACAAAACAATTTGAAACCAGGCCCCTCTGAGACCTGGGCTTTCACTTCCTTGATGGGAAGTAAAACAGAGAATCGAATCCCCCCTCCAAATAAAAGTGAAGTTAATAATCAGACAGCTCGAGCCCTGGCCACATCCTGTGTCAGCTCCCTCCCTCCCTTGGCTCACTGTTGATAGCAGAGCACCCTCCCGAAGCCGAGTTGGTTTAACTCTTTCCTTCCCATCCCAGGGAAGCCCAACCCTCTGGCGCAGGTCTGGCCTCGGCAAGGCTGGCTCTCCCCAGGCCTGTCCATGGGGGCCTGTCCCCCACAGGGCAGCCAGGCTGCCTCTTGGGCTCTGGCTGATCAGGTTAACAATCCCTGCCTCGAGGTGACTGATGTCTTCTGCTTGTCCAGCACGGAAGCCCAAGTGGCCACAGGAGGGCCGCACCCCCAGGCTGCATTCCTTTCCTTCTTTACCCTTCCAGCACAAGGCTAGGTATCATGTCTACTCCAGCCTCAGGGCCTCTGCTCCCTGCAGCCTCCGGAGTCTGGCGGTGTCCAGGAGGCACATTCTGATGGCAGGAAGCACAGACATTTAGGACTTCTGACTGGTGTTGAGAACAGTACTCTGTGCATGTCCCGAGCTGCTTTTTATGAAGACTTCAGGCTTCCTTCAAATACCTTCCCACCTCGTAGCACAGTTATTTCTTCCAGGGGACGTGGGGTTGTTAGTAGTGCCTCCCCAGCGGACTGAGGAAGAACCCTCCCTAATATTTACTGAGGATGGTTTCTGTCTGGCCATCATTGTAAGCCCCAGCTCTGCCCTAGAGACCCACTTGTTATCCTCATTTCACAGAGAAGACCGAGGCCCGGAAGGCTAAGCACGGTGTCCATTGTTAACGGCGCTTGTAAGAAGTGGAGCTGGGATTCGAACTAAGGCATCATGGCTCCGAAGCCTGTGCTCTCAGCCCTGGCCCTCAAGGTCTCCCAATGGAGATTGTTCTCTTCTCTGGAGCGGGGGCACCCTCAGAGAGTTTAGAATAATCCCGTGAACGCATTTCAATATTCCCAAAGCCCAACAACCTTTTGAGAGTGTTCAAATTTTGTGCAGAGATGCCTCCCTGTTCTGCTCCTTCTTAGGGGAGAAGGGGCAAAGGACATGCAGCAGGTGGACGCCCGGCGGTGTGAAGGAGAGGCGAGGGCGTGGAGCAGGTTGGGATGGGACAAACACTTCCATCGCTTGGCAAGAGGCATAGAGCAAGAATCTAAACACTTGGGGTGGCTGTTTCTGAGCCACAGGACTGCCTTCTGCTGTGTGTGAGCCACCAGGCTCTCCTGGGATCCGAGCCTTCGGATGCCATGGCTACTTAGATTTGTCCTTGGGAAGGGGTCAGTGGTCCACTCCCCTTGCCCAGACATTTAGCACCTCTTCCCTGTCCCTCTTCACGTGGCAGTGTGTGTTCTGCTGCCCCCTAGGGTCTGGAGGCCTTCATGACCCCTTGCCTATAACTCAGCTGGAGAAGGCTCCAGAAGCTCCCTGTAGGGGAGTGCTGCTAAGCACAGGGCCTGCTGTCCATCTGTGCACCCTGAACTCCTTGCCCCTGTCTTTGGGAATGAGAGGATCTGCTGAATATCTGCTTTCTTAGGATGCAGTTTGCCATTCGAAGCCCCGGCCTGAGTGGAGAGTGCCCTATTTCTCATTTTTCAACTCATTCTTCAACTAGAGAGAAAGTGGGGGCTCCATCCAAAGTGGCCTGTTCTTCCCAGAGCAGGGTGGCCCTTCTGGAGAGGGACAGGACAGCAGTGGCTTCTGTGACACCCAGGAAGATTCCCGGCCCAAAGAGGTCTCAGAGTATGTGTACCTTGACTTTTATCTAATTTCGATGTTTACGTGAGACTGCTGCCATTCCAACAGAACACCTAAGATGGGGTGCCTCCACTGTGGCCCCGAGAGGCTAAGGGGCTGATGTTTGCCGACAGTCCCTCAACTCAGACCCATCCTTTATCAGTGCTCACTTGTGCTAAAACACTTCATGTACCTTAATCTCATTTAGCCTCACATTCTAGGAAACGGAGCACGTGTGGTAGTCCCCATTTTCCATTTGAGGTTAGAGAGGTTGCCCACTCTGCTATAATCTCTCTCTGCTGGAAAAAATAATTCACTTTACTTCAAAATACACTGGAACCAACTTAAGGATCATTTTCACTGAGTTTAAAAGCAGTGCCAAATGAACACCAGTCTCTTCGACTGTTTCTCCCCAGCCTTCGAGGCCCTGGGGGACGGGATGGCAGGCACTCTTGGTTCTCATGTGTGGGTGGGGAGGAGGGTTTGGGGCACTTTCCTGCCCCCTGGGTGGTGGTCTTCCCGCCTCTTCTCCAGCTCTCCCCACTCCTGGCAGGTGTCCCACAGCCTCGTCTCCTGTCCAAGAGCACATGTCCTCAGGAAGTAAATATCATGTTATAAGAACAATAAGACGCAAATCCCCGAGTTAAAAACATTTCAGCTTTTATGAACTTCAGACATTTGATTATGGAAAATTTCAAACATATACAGGAGGAGACAGAGGAGTACGATGAAGCCCCATGTACCCATCACCAACGTAACCAACTCTTGGCCAAGCTTGTCCACTGACACCACCAACTGCCTCCCCACCTCCCACATCACACTGAAGTAAATCCTGTATCACAGGGCATACCGTCTCATCTGTAGCATCTCATCACTTATCTCTAAGAAAAGGGGGGGAGCTTGTTAAATTTAGCCACACTGTCTTTATTTCACCTAAAAATTAACAATACCCCTTACATGTTAACAAGGTTAAGTGAGTGTTCCCATTTCTAGAACATTTTTGAACTCTTTGCTTTTCTACTTTAAGAAAGAAAATTGGCCCTGAAATAAGAATTTCTCAGCATTTGGTCATATCCTTATACTCTAGCTCCTAAAAGGACAGATCTCTGAACTTGGATGGAAATGCCTTGTTAGTAAGTTTCTGAGGCTCGTGATCCCCGCGTAAGCTTGCTCCCCCTGCCACCCTTGGCCTGGCCGGGTCTCTGCACGTAGTGGGTGCCAGGTAACTACGTGCTGGGGTTCACGGAAGGATGAACACATGCAAGGGTGGGGATGTAGCTGAGTTGAGCTAATGCGGGAGGACTGGAGCGCAGCCCCCTGCGTCCTCCCACCCACGCTGTGAGTGGCTGTCCTTGGCTCTCTGCGCAGTGCTCCACCCGCCAGCTGCCTGGGCCTCCTCTGGGACCCTCTCCTCTCTTGCTCAGGATACTTGACTGTGTTCCAGTGACTCCGTGGAACCCCACTTTGTGGGGCCTCCGGCCTTCTTCCTTGGTCTTGCCAATTTGCTGCTGAACACACAGCAACAGTTGACTAGGGGTGCTTTTAGGGAGGGGGAGCTGCTCACATGTGCCAAGCGCCTTGCTCATCTGTCCTCGTGGCCACAGCCCCAGGAGATGGGGGTTGCTGTCCCTGCCATTTCCTAGCGGAGGAGACCACAGGAGACAGGTAAGTCCCTTGCTTGCCTAGGCAGTGACAGTGCTGAGATTTGACTGCGGTCAACCTTGAACATGGGCTACTCTTCATTGGTTCCCAAGTGTTAAGACTGGTTTGGCAAACTGCTCAGTTGTGTGGCCCAGGACCAGGCACTTACCCTTTTGAGGGCAAATCTCAACAGGTTGGGACCTTCAATCACCGTGTACTTTTCCCTGCCATGTTCACATCTTTCAGAGATAGAGCCTGACTTCTTACTATACACACCCTTCTCAGGAGATTAGCTCAGTTGAATGGAATAAATTTTAAGTCATTCAGCCTCTAGTTTCCTGGTTTGTCTTTTTTCACGGTTAAATAATAGTTTGAGTCATAGATTGTTTGACTGTGGCAGGTTGGAAGATGAAGAGGGATGAGAAGAAATCGGGTTGAGTTTCCAAGGCTATAACCTAGATGTGATCCCTGCTCTATGTGTGGCCACATCTCTCAGTTTTTGATAGAAGAAAAATGTGACTTTTGGAATGTAGAGAAACCGGGGTCAAGTACTTAAGAATTCTTGGGGAGAAGAGCCAGAGTGGGCATAGTTTCCTTTGGCCCAATCAATCGGAGCTCGGCCAGCGTGGTTTCCCCTTGGCTGAATTTTGGGGGAATCAGTTCTAGGTGGCCTGGTGAGCTCGGGGCCCTGTCCACCAGCAGCCCTCCCCAGCCACGGCAGACGGCCTGGACATGCCAACGCTGGGCACTGTACCAAACTCACGTTTTTACTTCCTTTACTTCTTGATTTTGCCTTGGTTTGCTTCAGCTCACTCCCCGAGGCCTGTGGCCCTAGGGAAATGGACGCGGGGGCAGAGGTAGGTGTGATTAAGTAAGGGAAATGAACGGCCTAGGCAGACACAGAGGAGAGACACTGGCTGACTCACAGAGAAAAAGAGGGGCAAGAGAAGGCTGAAAGGCCCAGCAGACAAAGGGAGAGGAACCAGCGTCTTCTGCAAGAGTTCCTGGGATTTAAAAGGGGAATATAAGGCATTGAAGGTGAACTCAAGAAACTAAGCTGTTTGCCACCCTAGCAATGAGAAAACTGTAGCTATCTTTATGTCCTGTTGGGAATGCCTGGAAACAATTTTAAATCATCTAAGTTGTTTCTAAAAGTTGCATTTGCTGGGACTCCTCTGGTTCTGCACAGAGGCCGGCAAGCCGGCTTCCAGGCACCCCTGCTGTGTCTGAGGGCTGGGTTAGCCCTGGTCCACAGGGAGGTGTCTGGGAAAAGCCCTCCCTAGGAGAGGAAAAGCTCATGGTACAGCTGCATCACACCCAGTGCTTCTCCGTCACCAGGATCCTCCTGCTCGGATTCCCCAGTGGGCCCTGCAGAGGGCACCACGATGGAAGCCACCAGACTCAAGCGCAACCTGGAATGGATTTTGGCCTCACCCTGGGAAGACAAGCTCTCCCCATGAAAAAGACCAATGGTGGGGGTGAGCTGGGGAATTGTAGGACAAACAAGAGCCTACAAGAAAGCCTGCTTTTCTGGGACTGTCCTCCGCTCAGTGTTAGAAGTGTCTGAAGTCACAAAATGCACGAAGACTCAGAGCATTACCCAGTGCGGTTAGTTGAGGGTCGAAGCAGTTTTAAACTCATTGCTGCCTCTCTTTCCCTCCTGGGTCTCTATTTTGTTTTTCTGGTGTTGTTTGCTTTCCCATTCTTCTCTTCTCAGAATATTTATAACTGCCCTCCTCTTCTTTTTCCTTCTCAAGTCCCTTCCCCACCCGACTCTGCCTTTTTAGCATAATTTTTCTTTTCTCTTTTGGCCTTCCTTGTTTTACATCTGGATTCCCGGATGGTTTATTTTGTCTGTTTCCTGAGTTCCCCTCCTCTCCTCTTTCTTGTCGCTTTTCCCCTCCTTTTCCTTCAGCGTCCATGCGTTCCCCTCAAGCTTTCCTTGGGCCACACAGGTTTAGGCTTTATTCTTGCTCATTTCTTTCAGCCGAGCTGGCAAGAAGAGGCCACAGCCGGCAGGCAGAGCCACGGTGGCACAAGATGACCTGAGCATCAGAAGATTCTCCCGCAGCCCTGGTGTCCCTGGAAGAAGAGCCCCCTTCTGGAGGGGGGCGGCGTTGGGGACAGTGTTCCTCTCCCTGCTGCGAGGGTTCACATGGGCTGCCAGGATGGAGCTGAAGGTTGGGGCAGATGGTGTTTCCCCCACGGTGTGTGGGTCTGGGCCCCATTGCTCAGGGAGGCCATGGAATCTGTTCCTCTTGGAGTGGACAGGTGGGGGATTCACCGGGATCCCCCTAAAGGTGGGCGCTCTGGAGAGGTGCATGGGGAATGCATTTCTAGCAAAGCTTTGTGCTGTGGGTGGGAAGACTTGCAGTATGGGGGGCTGCCTCTTGGGGGAGTCTGGGTGTCCTTTGATAGTTGCTCTCTGGCTGAAGACCTCCTCCCAACACCCCCACCCCAGCCCAGCCAGGGGGTGTTTTCAGGGCTCCAGGAGAATGGAATTAGTGGCTGATCATCTCAAGGTGTCTTAAAGGTGGCTGGCCACTGAGGAGCAACACAGACCCCACCTGTGGGAGGCCCTGAGGCTCAGCCTCAAACTGATAGAAGCAGGTGGCACTTCTCGAAGGGTGCAGTGGCAGAGAAACCCTAGAAGTCGCAGCCGCACCCCTCCCATGTGGAGTGACAGAGAGGCGAGTCCTTTCTCTGCTCCCCAGCTGTCTGAGGCAGAGCGACTGGAGTCCATCTGGCCGTCCCCCACCCTCCCCACCCCCGACCCATGCTTGCCTCCCACCCCGGGCTCTCGGTGCCACTGCGGCCTGGCTGAGCTCTGGGGTGGGCCTGGCTGAGAAGCGACTTTATCAATGCATACCTGGGACGCTGGGGCCCCAGAGCCCCCATTGGATGTCCATCCGGCTGCACCGTCCTCTCCTGGACCCCATGGGGATGGTGGCCACGTGCTGCTCCGCGAGTGCCATCAAGGTCTCCCTTGCCTTCTCTACCCCTGGCTCGCCTGCCTGGTCGCCTCCGTGTCTCATCATCCTTATCAATGTCCAACGTTCTGCTACTTTGGACAAATATCATTGATTATATATAGAAGCTGGAGAAAGAGCTTTGCTTATTTTATAGTTTGCTTCTGTTTGCTAAGCCTTCAACCTTAGAGTCCAACTCTTGGCATCCAGCATCCTCTCAGACTCCTAGAACCGGAAGGTCCAGGAGCCCACAAGTCCTCACGCCTGGGCCCCACGGCCCCACTTTGTCTCTGGTTGAAGGCTGAGCCTCCCTCACTGCAGAGAGGCCCATCCTAGTCTGGAGGGACATTCAGGGGACTTAAGGGAAGGATGGGGAACTTGCTTCTAAGTTCCCCTCTCAACTCTGGCAGGAAGGCTGGGGCAAAGACAGGCCTCTTGGATGTAGGAATTGGGCGGGGGCTGGGAGGGGAGCTAGGGGCCTAGCAGCCTCTCGCCCTTCCCACCTGAGCCCGAAGAGCAGGCCCCCACACCCTGCGGTCTCAGCGCCCCTCGTTCCTGCCACCTCCCTCTGTCTTCCCTCTTCCCACATACCACGTTGTATAAATATTTAAACCCCCAGGCTGGCAGGAATCTTTCTCTAGCCGCTTCCACGGTCTCCGGGAGAGCTTGTTCTCTCCCTGAACAGCTGCAGCAGATCTGGTTGCCTTTGGTCAGACGAGGGCAGGCCCTCGTTTGGGGGCCCATGGCCCCTGCAGGGTGGAGGGTTTAGTTGGCAGGAAAAATTCAGCTTGGAAGAAGTCACGGGGTGGTGGCAGAGTTCCATCCTCTCTCCGGCTGCCTATGTGCCGACCCTCCAAGAGTTGTCAGCTCGCTGCTCTGGCTGGGGGGGTGAGTCCTGCTTCTAGAGGAAGAGCTCCCCAGGGTGGGGTTGGTCCCTTTCCGGGCTGGGCTTTGCAGGAGAGGCCAGAGGATAATTCCAAAGCAAAGGGGCTGGGGCTAGGACAAAAGAGAAACTTAGTTTACTTATGAGCACTTCACAGCTTCTGAGTATGCCTGCGTCCTTTATTCTCCCTGAAGCAGCCACCCTAGTTGGGAGCAAGAATTCCCTGGAGAATCTTCCTGTCAGGCCTCTCTGGGCCTCCTGCCCCAGGCCACCTTCCCTCCCACCAGTCCCCGTTCAGTCCTTCTACCCCTGGGGGTGAGGAGTGGAGAGGACGATGCTCCTTTTCCCGTCTTCCCTGGTGACCCGGGAAGCAGGAGTTTTGCCAAGGAACAAGACTGGCATTTGCTGGGTTCTCAGGGGCCGAGCAGTGTGTGAGGTACTTCGCCATATTCTCATGTAATTATTGGAGTCATAAGCCCAGCAGATTTTTTAGCTTCCTTGTGTGTCTCCTCTTTCTGTCTTCAGAGAGCACCAAGTTCCCAGACACAGGGCCCTGTCTTTCTCTGGTCCTTTCGGGTTTAGTGTGTACCTCTGAGAGCCAGCCGGTGGACACAGAACTCACACCCCCTTCCTGTGCCTCAGTTTCTCCCACAGAGAAGCGATTAACCTGCGTTCTATAAAGCGTTCCAAATTCAGCACAAGAGCAGGTTTTTAGGAAGCCACATGGTGGTTTCATTTAAACCCTTTACCTACGGATGGGGGTGTGTGTGACATGAGAGACGGTTCCGGTATTAGGCACAGAGAAAAATGTGTGTTCGGTGCTTGGGGGAGGCTGAGGAGAAGGAAGACAGGATTAAAAAGGCCTAGATTTCATATCCAAAAAACCCCCAAATTCAAACAGTAGAGCCACTGATGATAGGGGTATGGGATGTTCAAGGGGGAAGGGACAAAGACACCCACACTTTGTGCTAGAAGGCAAGCTGCCAGGTTCAATCTCTCACTCCCTCGGGGGGGCTCAGACCCCTTCCAGGAGTGGGACAAGAGCAGAGGTCAAAGGTGCCTGGATGAGACTGCTTGGTGTTCAGTGGGTAGAGAGGCCCCCTAAGGGGGCCGGGTTTGGCCTGCTGGGGAAGACACCAGGAGGAAGGTCGGAGAACACAGCTCAGAAGCCGTGCAGCTGCGAGATACTCCTGCTTGCTGCCTGCTTCACCACCCCCACAAAGGTGAAACAAAACCCAAATAAAAGCCTGACCCGGCAGATAGTAATACTCCAGAGTCGGGGCTGGTGTGCAAGCAGCCCTCCCCCCGCACCCGCCTTCCCCCTTGTGTTTCTATAAGCGGCTGAAATAAATTTAGCGAAACAACCCCACCCGTCTGAGGGCCCAAGATTTCAGAGCAGTGTGACTCTTTACCCTGAAAGCCCCTGTTTTTCAGAGCTGAGAGCTTTTTGCTTAAAATTCCCTTTGGGAATGGAATGCTCGCAATCTGGAAGAATCATGGTCCTGCAATCCTCTAGTTCTCATCGATGACTAGGACTTCCCCACACTAGGGCTTGCTAAAAGCCGATCTGCACATGGGCTGCAGCTTCAAGTGGTCAAGGCGATGGGGCTGAGACCTCGTTGGATCCACTGGGGCATTTATTGTAAGATTATTCTTCATGATATCTGAATGTTCAACCAGGTCCCTCTGCTGTCTGTCACAAGGGCAGTGGCTATGGCTGGCTAAGTCATTAAGTAGATAATCACTTCTGGAGAGCCTACTGTGTGTTTGGTCCTGTTCTAGGCACTGCAGGGTGAGTTGAGAACAGAGAGACTGCTCTCTCATGGAGAATAATCCTTGTGGGAAGGGAGATGTCCAAAAGGGAAGTGACTATTAAAAAAATAAAAACACTTGCAACTAAGGTTGCACTTAATAGTCAAAGACTGAATGCTTTCCCCTAAGATTGGGATCAGGTGAGGGTATCCACTCCCATTATGTCCATCCAATATTATACCATAAGTTCTGGATGGGGCAATAAGGCAAGAAAAAGAAATGGAATGGATGTGATTGGAGAGGAAGAAATTAAGCTGTTCCTACTTGTGGATAACATAATTGTCTATGTTAAAAAACAAACAAACAAACACATAGGGGCACCTGGATGGCTCAGTCGGTTGGGTGTCCGACTCTTGATTTCTGCTCAATCATGACCTTAAAGCTCTGTGCAGGGTGTGGAGACTGCTTAAGATTCTCTCTATCCCTCTCCCTCTGCCTCAGCCCCTGCTCACGTGCATGCTCTTGCTCTCTCTCTCTCTCAAAACAAACACATAAAAAACAAAACTCAAGGTATCTACAAAAAAACCCACAAAATAACCTTACAACTGAAGTGACTTCTCTAAGATCAAAGGATACAAGGCCAATACACACAAAACTGTCTTCCTGTAAGCTAGTAATAAAGAATTAGAAACTGAAATTAAGAGAAATATTATAATAGTTTCTCCAAAGGGGGAAATACTAGGTATAAATCTAACAAAACATGTATAGGACTTCTATGTTAAAAACTACAGAACACCAATTAAAGAAATCAAAGACTGCAATAAATAGACATACCATGTATGAGGATTAGAAGACTCTACACAGAAAGACATCATTTTTTCCTGAATTGATCTATAGATTTAACGTAATTCTGATAAAATTCCCAGCATGACTTTTTTTGTAGATACAGACAAGCTAATTCTGAAACTTATATGAAAAGGCACGCAGCTAGAGTAGGTAAGACAATTTTGAAAAATGCAAATCAACTGGGAGGAATTACATCACCTGATTTTAGGACTTACCATAAAGCTACAATAACCAAGACAGTGTAACACTGGCAAAGGAATGAACACACAGATCAATGGAACAGAATCAAGAGATCCATATAACCATGGCAAATTGATTTTTGGACAGGCACAAACAATTCAATGGAGAAATGATAATCTCTTTCATAAACAGTGTTGGGATTGGACATGCAAAGGCAAAAAAATCAATCTCAACCTAAATTTCCCATCGTTTATAAAAATTAACTCCAAATAGATCATAGATCTAAGATCTAAGTGTAAAACATAAAACTATTAAACTTCAGAAGAAGACAGACTCTTCATGATATACGATCAGGCAATGAGTCTTGGATGGGCCACTAAAAGCATCATCCACAAAAAATAAAACTGAAAAACTAAACTTCATTGAAATGAAAAATTTCTGTTCTCTAAAAGATATTTTGCTCAGAGAATGAAAAAATAAGGTGTAGAATGAAGAACATATTTGCAAATCACCTATCCCACAAAGCAACTGGTGCCAGAATATATAAAGAACTCTCAAAATTCAACAATAAGAAAACAAATGACCCAGTTAGAAAATGGACAAATGGATTTGAACAGATACTTTACCAAAGAGGAAATACAGATGGCAAATAAACACAGGAAAAGATATTTAACATCCTTAGTCAGGAATGAAATGCAAACTAATACTACTACGTACCTATTGGAATGACTGACACTTAGAAGTGTTGGTGAGGATGCAAAGCAATCGGAAACTGTCATGTATTGCTGTTGGAGATGCATAACGTATGTCCACTGGCAAACAGTTTGGCAATTGTTTATAAACTTCCACATACACTTACCATTTGGCCCAGCAGTCCCACTCCTACTTATTTACCCTAGAGAAATAGGCACTGTGTTCACACAAAAATCTATACACAAATGTTTCCTGCAGCTCTATTCATAATGGCCCCAAACTGGAAATAATCCAGTGTTCTTCAAAAGGTGAATGGATAAACAATGGTGTACCCAAACAGTGAAACAGTAGTCTTCAATAAAATGGAATGAACTCTTGATACATGTGAAAACATAGATAAATCTGGAAGGCATCATGTTGGGTAAAATCGTACATACTATGCGATTGTACTCACATGGCATTCTGGAAGAGATGAAATGACAGTATAGGGAATAGATCAATAGTTGGGGACTAAATGATGGGGAAGAGCATGGCTACAAGGGGATAGTGTGAGGGAGGTTTTTGGGGGTGATAGAACTGTTCTGTTTCCTATCACAGCGGTGTTTCCATGAATCTATTGATGCTATAAGTCTATACACCAAATATAGGTCAGTTTTTCTGAATGTTAAATTAAAAAGTAAAAAAATGTATGTTATAGTAATGATTATATACTCATAAACTGATACAACTACTCTGAAGGAAATGAACATGGCAATGAGGACTTAAGAGAGAAGATACCTTGCCTTTTTGGGGGCAGGCAGATGTCAAGAATGGTTGAGGAAGTGATGATTGAGCTGGATTCTAAAGGATGATTTGGAACTTACTTGGGCCTAAGGTAGGTCAATTCAGATAGAAGAAATAGCAAGTGTCAAGGCCCTGGGGCAGAAGGAAGTATCTTTCATTTTCATCTGAAACTGACCAGAACATGGGGAGTCCCCTGAGGGGTGGGAGAGGCAGTGATGGGGAGGGAGTGGTATGAAAGCCCAGGCTGGAACCGTAAGGAGGTTAGATTCTGCTAGACTGAGGGTAGTTTTATTTTAAAAGGATGGGCAGCCAAGGGTTTTAGAAAGTGTAACACAAGATCAGATCTAGGTTTTGAAAAAGATCACCAGGGTGCCCTAAGGAGAGGGGGCGGGGGGTTGGAGGGAGAGCAGGGATAGAGCCTAACTAAGTACATAGGAATCTTGGCATTGAAAAGAACCTCTAAAACTAGCTTTCCCAGTTTGGGTACTATTCACATTTTGGGCCAGATACATTTTGTTGGGAGGCTACTATGTGGATATTTAGTAGGATATCTGAACTTTACCTTCTAGATGCCTTCCTTCCCCCAACAGTGACAACCAAAAATGTATCCAGATACTGCCAAATGTTTATTGGGGTGGGCGAAATCATTCCTGGTTGGGAACTACTGCTCTAAAATAAACAAATCCAGTGTTTCTGGCTTCATAATAGAATCATCAGGGGAGCTTTGAAGATATGGATGCTGGGCCTCACCCCACAACAACTTAGTGGAATCTTCGGAGCTGGGGTGGGATGGGGTGGGACAGGGCTTCTGTATAGTTTTAAAAGCTCCCCAGATAATTCTGCTCAGAGTGATGTTTGAACACCACCTGTCCAGTTCAACGCCCTCCATCTACAGAGCAGAATAGGGAAGCCCAGAGTAGAGAATGACCTACTGAATGAAGAAAAGGAGCTCTAGAATCCGAGAGTCCTGACTCCTAGACCAGTACTCATTCCATTAGACTCTGTCACCTCTAAACAGCTGCACAGAATATTCCCTGGGTGAGCTGCAGAAGCCCAGCCTCCCTGAATGACCAGCTCTGGCCATCGGAACCTCCCAGTGCTAAGGCTGCCATGTCCCCTTGTGGCTGAGCCCAAGCCCTCCCTTTCTGCCACTGCTGGAACCTCTGCGATCCTTCTTCTACTCCCACTGCCAAGTGTCAATAGCAAGGTTCAGTAATGACTGAAAAATGTACTGTGTACCTACTTAGGATCTACTCCTGGGGCCCAGGTAATAGAGCTGCCCTCATCCTCAAGGAGTTTCTAGTCCAGTGGGAATAAATAGATTAATTCCCATAAAATGCAGCTGAAGTCTGAAGTGGCACCACTGGGAGAGAGAGTCACTTTGCCTGCTCAAGGAGCTGCCTGAAGTCCCAGCAGAAGGAACCTATTGAGCAAAGCCCCAGGGAGGGGTGTGCAGCAACCACCAGCAACTGCCCCAGTTGGGAGGACTTGAGGGCAAGGGGCTGTCTGAGCTAAGCATTGGCTGGGAGAGTGTAGCCTTCCCCACCAACCCAGAGGCTAAGGGAACTGCTCTTGGTTGTGCAACTGGTGACTGGCCAGCATAGTTGGGTTTCCCATCAAAGTTTAGGTGGCTCAGAACTCATGGGCTTGCTTGTGTCCCTAGGCAGGCCCAGGCAAGAGAGCAGGAGGTGAAGCAGTGGTCAAAGGTGTTAGCTGACCATTTCATGGATGTTTATATGGAAGAATTTTTTTTTGCAAAGGAAATACTCCCCCAAATGGGTTTTGTGGTGTAGTGAGGCCCCAAGAATGGTTTAGTTTACATAAAATGGCTAGGCATATAAAAGGGTTCTGGTAGGCCTGAAACTAAGCACTTTATCTGCCAATTTTAGGCAGTATTATTATCCATATTCTAGAGATGAGAAAACAGAGGATTTGGTCACGGTCTTGAAAAGTCACACAGCTAGAAAATGGCAGAGCCAAGATTTGGATCCAGATGGCCCAACTTCAAAGTCTTGGACCACTGATTCTCAAACCTTAACGTCTGAGTCTCTAGCAGGAAATTACTAAAAATGCAGATTCCTGACCCCACCCCAGAGCATCTGATTCACTGGGCCCCTGGCCAAGCCAAGGAATATGCATTCCACAGGCACTACAGGTGAACTCTAAACCAGGTAACTCTCAGGCCACACTTGGCCATACTCCCTCTCTCTCTAATCCAGAGACCTTGCAACTGTCCCAGGGTCCCAGGCAGCAGAAGCTGGGGTGGGGAGGGCACCCAATCCGATGAATCTGGGGCTTTGTACAAATGACCTGAAGCCGAAGGGCTCTAGGATGGCAGGTTCTGTGTTGCAACCAGAGCCAGGAGGGGATCCCAGAGAGCGGTGCCTTGAAGGGCAGTGGTGACAGTGACCAAGGCCTGGCCCGCTAGGGGCCCGGTACCCCACTCTCTCACCTGCTGCGGGGTGTGCCCACGGTCCAGACTGGCCCATGAATATGTCTGTCGCCCTTCCCTCATTCCGAGGACTTTCACTTTTCTCCTTGAACGAAACCTAACACCCCCAAGCCAAAAGTACCTGGCTAGGCCTTCCTCGCGAGGATATCGGCTGCCAGGGAGCCAGGAGGGCCCGGAAGTCGGGCCTAGGACGGAGGACCCGGGCGACCGCCTCCCGGTCGGAAGCGGCAGTGCAGGTGAAGGGGCGGCCTCTCCAGACCCGGCGCGAGTTAGGAACCCGAGCGCCTGCTGCCTCGCAAAGGAGGTGGGGAGGGCGGCGCACGACTCTCGCAGGGCTTCCTGCCGCGGTCGGGGCCGGCGGCCATCCTCGCCGCCTTCGGGCACCTGCAGAGCACGTCCGGCCGGGGCGGGCCGACTCCGGTCCCCGGACTCCCAGCCCACCTCGGCCCGGCTGGACGCGGCTCGTCGGCCCGCCGGGTCAGCGAAGGGTTAAGGAGGCTCGCTCCCTCCCCGCGGCTCCCTCACCCTTGGAAAGTCCCCGAAATGACGTTTCAACCCGACAATTAAAAAAGAGTTTAATTATAGAGACAGGCTCTGGGAGCTGGAACAAACTCGGTGGGTCGGCGGGGCCGGTAAACAACTCCGGAGCGAGCGGGCCAGGCCGCCGCCCCGCCGAGCCCGCGCCCCGGGAGCGGGGGAGGGGAGTGGCGGCCGGGAGTTGGAAAAGCGGAGGAAATTCGAGGAATCGGCGTTTTCTTTGGGGGTGGGGTGGGGGTGGGGGGAGAAAAAGAAAAAAACGAATAAAGACTTTTTCGCTAGCTTGCGGCGCCGGGGCAGCGTGACGATACTTCTGGCTGGTCCTGCAGCCGCGGGGAGACAGCGGGTGCAGGCCGGGCCTGGGGCCGGTAAGGTGGCCCCACCCGCCCCGGGGCCCCCTTCTCCCTCGCTTCTCCACCCCTCCTCCGTTCCCCCCAGCAGAGCTTCGCGAACCCTCCGGAGTTAAAGACCAATGGGCCTTTTTTGGTGGTGGGAGGGGGAGGGAGATAAAAAGACAAAATAGCTTCACATCAGGACGCAGACTAACCTTGTGGTTTTAACGCGCAGCCTGCTCTGTCCTGAAATCTGGAACTCATTACCTCATCACCAAGAAACTGCACGACGCCCCCCGCCCCGACTGGGAGGGGGAGCATGGGGAAAGGAGCGAGCAAACACTCCTTTAAGAAAGAAACTTACACTTGAATGATTTAAATTAAGGTGGATGGAAGTTATTTCCCTTTCTGGCGCTTGCCAGATTTAAAGAAAAGCTGAAAAATGGAAACGGGGCGGGGTGGGGGGAAGCAACAGGAGGCTGGACAGCAGCAGAAGGAAAGGCGAGGGGCAGCAGCCAGGTTAAAAATGGGGGCCGTCATCAGTTTAAGTCAGAGGGGCCATATAACAGCAGACCGGGCTGGGATCGCGTAGATTCGTGGCTGCAGCAGAAGTTGTGTGTTTCTGAAAGATGAAAAACAACCGGTTCCTTTCGTTGTGATTTGGAAGGTTTCCCTGGGTCCGCTTGGAGGTTGACGAATACATCAGAAATGTAATAAAAATGCGTGTGTGGGTGGGTGGGTGGTGGTGGTGAGAGCGCGACTCGAGCGCTCTGCTCCGCCCGCCCTGTCCTTTCCAAAGAAACGTGCTCATAATGGGGTGACCTAATTACATCGCAATGGAACCCGCTCTTAGCCACTCAGCGCTCGGGGTTTCATAACAGACCCGGCGGCCTCGAGTGCTGGGAAGAAACGTGCGAGGGCTGAGGAGGCGGCCGGCACGCGGGGAAATAGGAAAGAAACATAGCCCCGCGATTTCCGCCTGGGTCTTCGCTCCAGCACCCGGGCGGGGGCCGTGGGCGACACGTTAACAACTTTGTATTTGGGTGGATGGAGAGGCATGCGAACCTAACAGTAAATATATAACAGTCTTAAAAGGAGTAATCTATTGGGGAGGGGGCTTTCGGTTTCGAGGATCTGCTACCCTCCTCCCCCGACCCCGCCAAAACAGCGCAGCGTGACAAGCCATATGTTCCGTTCCCGTGGGGGCGGGGGAGAAGCAACAAGAAGTTAAAAGTGTTGCCTCCCCCATTTCTTTACCTTCACTCTTGCCAGAGTAACTTTTTTTCATTGTTCAGGTGTCTAGGGGTGTGTGTGTATATGTGTGCCCCCTAGTTCAGAGCGCGCGTGGAAATTGGTGCGTTAATGATTTTTTTTTTTTAATTGGGCGGGAGGGGGGGCGGACTGGAAAGGGCATTCATGAGGGTGCGGGTTTTCTTTATGAAAAACTTTAAGGTTGGGTGCGTGAAATAAATCCCACTCCCAAGCCTGTTAAACAAACAAGCAATCCTCCCGGGTGGTGGGCTTTTCCGCGGCTCCCCCTCCCGCCGTCCTGCTGCAAAGCGCAGGAGAGTGGAGACGCGTGCGGCGCGCGAAATCTTGCGGCGCTCGCCGGGCGGGGCCGGATCCTCCCCCGGGAAAAAGTCTCCCTAGTTTCCCCCACCACTCTTCCTCCGCCACGTCCAGCTGAGGACAAAAACAAAACAAAACAAAACAAAACACCCCGAAACCCCTAGACCTGAATGCTTTGTGCGTCCCAAATTCCCGATCTCCTGGCCCTGCCCGGTTGGGGAAGACAGCCGAATGAGGACGAGAACTCGGGAAACGAGTAAGTTATGGGGGGCACTTGGAGAAGTTTCGGGGGAGATCTGCTCAAGATGGAAACCGCAGCCCGGGCTCTAAGGACGGCCCTTCTGCTCCCGCTTGCAAAAAGAGAAAGTCGAGCCCGCCTTCCAGCCCGACAAAAAAACAACACAACAACAAGAACCCCGAAGAGGGTGGAATGAGTGATGTCACAGAGCCGCGCTCGCAGCCTGACAAAGGGGGGGCGCGCCCCTCCCCCTCGCGCCGCGCGGCCCCAGAGAGGGGCGCCCCAAGCGCGGGGTAGCCGAGCGAGCGGACTCGAAACTTTTCCTCTTTAAGAAAAAAAAGTTGTGTGCGACTCCCAGTCGGGTTTTTTTTTTTTTCCCCCCCCTTGGGCTTCTTTCCTTGTTTCCCCTCCCCCTTCTTCCTTTTGAAAGTTTTTTTTTTTTTTTTTTTTTTTTTTTTTTTCCCCGGAGTTTGACCGCATGGCTGATTCAACTTCAGTGTCAATCAACTATTTTTTCCCTCCTCTTCCTCATTTAAATAAGTTTAAAGCTCCTCCTCCCCCGGCCCACCAAATCTGAACTTTATAAATTGGGCTTCGCGCGCCGCGGCGGAGAGAGTCAGAAAGGCGAGGGGCGCCGGGAGCAGGAGTGTGGGACTCCAGACCGGAGAGCCGGAGGCTGCGCCTTCCCCGCACCGAGACCTTCGCGACACACCAGATCCCGTCCCTGCCCCCGTGCGAGCGCCCAGGATGACCACCACCCTCGTGTCTGCCACCATCTTCGACTTGAGCGAAGTTTTATGCAAGGTAGAGTGGGGCGGAGGATTTGCTTCTCAAAGTTTTCTTTTTTGCTTAAAGAACCCCTAAAAGGTCAGGTCTTGGTAGGCAGGGAAGAGAGGAGGAGAGGCGCAATGGGTCTTTTTTCTGCCTCGTTTCCCCCCCAGTTTAAAGGAATTTGGCTCTCTCCTTTCCACCCTGAGTTTCATCAGGTCTTCCCGGCGACTGCATAGGAATTCGGAGACCAGAGATTTGGGGGGCGAAGTTGGAGTGGCGGGGCTGCCCGGGGGGCGCGGGGCATTGGCGGACTGGGGCAGTCTTGGGGTGGTTCTGTCGTCCCTAATGGGTTGCTTGAACCGGGTTTCGCTGATCTGCTCGGGTCGCGCTCTGGGTCTCGCCGCCGCCGGAAGGGGGTTCGAGTCTCTCCAGCCACACTGTCAGCCTGTGGGGTCAGCAGGGGTGCCCTTTGGGGAAGTTGAGTCTCGGGAGGACGTTTTGCTGGGAGATTTTCCACTCTGATGTGGAAGGGCTGGGAATGTGCGAGAAAAAGGCCAAGAGTTGTGATTCAAAAGGATGTTGCAAAACGGGTTTGCAGTGGGGCTTCAGTTTGCCCCAGCGCGGTCAGGCTTCCTTCTGTGATAGCCTTTGGGGTGCTGAAAACTTTGGGGTGAAAATGGGACTGGGGTTGACCCGCTTACCTGTTTTCCGAGGGAGTGGGGGGACTCGACAACAAAATGCCGGCCTGATGAGCTCAAGGGGCTCTGTGAGGAAGGACTTAATGGGGCCTCCTTAAGTGGTATAGCTTGCCAGCCGGTGTGTGTGGGGGGAAATAGCTGGTTTTAAACACTAAATGTTCCAGGAGTGCGGTTTAAGTGAATATAGCAAAAGCCTATGGATGTTAAATTATTTTTGCCCCCTCTCCCCAATTTGAAAGCAGGGAGCTGCTAGGCTACTTTTAATTGCTAAAGTGTTTTGCCTTCTTTTAAACACGTCAGGTCATGTCGCTCTCTTTTCTCAGCTTGCTTCTCCAGTCGGCCCAGCTGCCAGGGCCCCAGGGCTGCAGGGCTGGGGTGCAGGGACGCCGAGGAGCTGAAGAGCAACATCAAAAAAGTTTGAATTTCAGCTTCCTTCCCTCCTTGCGCTTTCCCAGACTCCAGTTGCCCTGGCGGCTCCCTGAGCTTTCCAGCACTTCCTTCTTTTCCCGGCTTTCTCGCTCTTTGATCTATTTCTTTTTTTTCTCGCCCTTTGCAACCCCCCTCCCCGCAGGACTTTTTAAATGAACCTTATTGTTGGGAACCGGCTCTCAACTTGGTTCCTGTAATCCGCTCCGTGGGGTGTGGGGTGGTTGCTGTTACAGATTCCCGATCCCCTGCAGCTGATCCTAAGGGACCAACTTTAGAATTTGTACAATGACACCCACATGGGCTGGGAGCCAACTCCCAGATCCCCGGCTTGCACCCTTTCCAAATCTTGGGTACAGATTGGGCAGGTGACCAGGGGCCCATTGGAACAGAAACCTGTTTGTGGTGGCTCTGCTTCCCTCCCCCCAAATCCACTATTGACTAGGAGGCGGGTGGGGGGATGTGGTGCCTTCCTTTTCCTTCCCACCTGCAGCTTTGCGTTAAAGATTAAACACTGGCGCTCTTATCCACGCCTGCCCTTGCAGCCAGAAGACTAACTGCAAAGGCATCTTCCTAGTGGAGGGGGTGGGGTGGGGTGGGCTGAGAATGGTGGGGAGATCATTGTAGAAGACACCCCTTCCCAAGCATGGGGCAGTGAATTTTGTTTTAGGAAACCCATCGTTCTCCTGGCGGGGACCCCACACCCCTGACCTAGGATTTTTCCTGCCCGCTTCCTCTCCCCCTCCTCTCAGCAAGATAAAGCAAAGTCAGTCTGGAAACCTGTTGCCAAAGGAAGGGAACACTTCTGAAGAAGGAAGTTGAGAGTCTTAGGCCAGGTCGTGTGTGTGTGTGTGTGTGTGTGTGTGTGTGTGTGTGTGGTGTAGTGTCTAGTGTCAGTGAAGGAGGGATTGATTAAAAGGGAGGTACTCCTAGTGTATTGAGGTTTACCTGTTAGGGGGAAGGGGAGTCTAGAGAAGTCTGAGTTGTGTGAGATATTTTGAGCTGAGGAATCTATTTGGGAGGTAAAGAAGTTAGATTTTGTGGATCAGCGTGGTACCTTTGGGGACAGGATACGGGGGCACGTTCCAGGGGTGTGCAGGGAGTAGGGTGCGTGTGTAACAATTTCATAGTGGTCGCGATTTTGTGGTTTCTTCTGTGTGGGACCAAAGTAAAGGTAGGTGGCTGGTCTGTGGGAGGGAGAGTGGGAGGGGCTTGCTAGGACAGAGTTAGCAATGGTTCCTTAGAGACACCAGGGGCATTTCTGCTGGTGGAGGGGGATGCCCTTAGGGGTCCCTTTCTCGCCCTGGTGGATGGCCTTTGTCACTGACCACACTCTCTCCCCCCTCTCTTCCCTCCAGGGTAACAAGATGCTCAACTACAGTACTCCCAGTGCAGGGGGCTGCCTGCTGGACAGGAAGGCCGTGGGCACCCCTGCCGGCGGGGGCTTCCCCCGGAGGCACTCGGTCACTCTGCCCAGCTCCAAGTTCCACCAGAACCAGCTCCTCAGCAGCCTCAAGGGCGAGCCAGCCCCAGCTCTGAGCTCTCGGGACAGCCGTTTCCGAGACCGCTCTTTCTCAGAAGGGGGCGAGCGGCTGCTGCCCACCCAGAAGCAGCCGGGGAGCGGCCAGGTCAACTCCAGCCGCTACAAGACGGAGCTGTGCCGTCCCTTCGAGGAGAACGGCGCCTGTAAGTACGGGGACAAGTGCCAGTTCGCTCATGGCATCCACGAGCTCCGAAGTCTGACCCGTCACCCCAAGTACAAGACGGAGCTGTGCCGCACCTTCCACACCATCGGTTTTTGCCCATATGGGCCCCGCTGCCACTTCATCCACAACGCCGAGGAGCGCCGCGCCCTGGCCGGGGCCCGGGACCTCTCCGCTGACCGTCCCCGCCTCCAGCATAGCTTTAGCTTTGCTGGGTTTCCCAGTGCCGCTGCCACCGCCGCTGCCACGGGGCTGCTGGACAGCCCCACGTCCATCACCCCACCCCCCATCCTGAGCGCCGATGACCTCCTGGGCTCACCCACCCTGCCAGATGGCACCAATAACCCCTTTGCTTTCTCCAGCCAGGAGCTGGCGAGCCTCTTTGCCCCTAGCATGGGGCTGCCTGGGGGTGGCTCCCCAACCACCTTCCTCTTCCGGCCCATGTCCGAGTCCCCTCACATGTTTGACTCTCCCCCCAGCCCTCAGGATTCTCTCTCGGACCAGGAGGGCTATCAGAGCAGCTCCAGCAGCAGCCACAGTGGCTCTGATTCCCCCACCTTGGACAACTCAAGACGCCTGCCCATTTTCAGCAGACTTTCCATCTCAGATGACTAAACCAGGGTAGGGAGGGACCCCCTGCCTACTCCACCCCGCCCATCCTTCTTCCCCTCACCTCCCTACCCATCTGATTCCCTACAACCCCTGCATTAACAAGGTTAAGCTCAACCCCTTTCCCCCAGAACCTTGGAATGCCCCCCTCCCCCACTCCTAACCCTCCCCCCTAACATAAGGACAAGTCAATTTGTCAGTAGCTTCCTCTGGCTTGAAACCCCTCTCTCCTCGATTTTATAGCCCACTTACCACGCATAACAGACAAGTCCCATATTTGTCAGTAGATGCCTTTTCCCCCTCGGCTTAAGCCTTAAGTGCCAAATCACAAAAGAAAAAGCAGTAACAGTTTACAGAAGCAATTTAGTGCCTTGTAATCTAACTTTGTCACTGTGACTACATTACCTCTTCAGCGCCAGAGGGCACCCGTGGGCCTCCCGGAGCCTCTGCCCATGGGGAGGGGGAGGGGGAGGGGACCCAGAACCAGCAGCTCCCTCCACTGGCGGCCCAACTGCACCTTCCCTTACTTCAGCCTCCCACACACTTCCTCCTCCCTCTCCCCATGACCCCCACACCCCTTTTGGGAGAGTTGTTGCCAGACTCGGGTTTTTGGGGAAACCTGTCTTGACATTCAAAACCTTTTTCTTCCCGACCTGAACCTCTGTTGACTAATCTTGCCTGGGTTCGTGTAGGTCTACAGGAAGGAAGACTGAAAAAGTGGATGAAGATTGTGATATAAGTGGGACTTTGTGATTTAATTGTTTTCTTTTTTTTTTTTTCTTTTTTTTTAAGTGGGGAGGATGGGGAAGCTAGATGGACTATGAGAGACTTGATTTTGGTGCTAAAGTTCCCCAGTTCATATGTGACATCTTTAAACAAAAAAATAACAAAAAAATGAGAGAAAAGCTAAAAAAACATGTAAGGGGTGAGCAGTTAATGGTATTCATTCCACATACAATATCTGTGTAAAACGATTTCCTGTAGAAGTAGCTTTAATGGTTTTTGCTCTAGAATACCGTAGGTCTATCCTTAGAGCACTCACGCCATGCTTTTTTCCCTGGGTTTTAAACTTCATATAACTTTCAGAAATTGGAGAGCAAAAATTTTGCTTGTCACTGCACATCAATATAAAAAAGCTTATTTAACTTATCAGAACGTATTTATTGCCAAAACTATGCTTTTTTTTTGTTAATTTTGTTCATATTTATCGGGATGACAAATCCATAGAATATATTCTTTTATGTTAAATTATGATCTTCATATTAATCTTAAAATTTTGTGACGTGTCTTTTTCCTTTTTTTTCCACAGTTTTAATATATTATTCTTCAACGACATTTTTTTGTAACTTTACACTTTTTTTGGTTATTTTATTTTAAAAAAATGAAAAATTAATTTAAAAAAATGCAAAAAACTGTTGGATTATTTATTTTAGAAATTTCCCCCCTTTGTGTTGGACTGCAAATTGAGTTTCTTCTTCTTTAGGCCTTTTCACAGCTAGGACTGAGAATGTATGTCAAAGTTCTGTGACAGTACAGAAGGAAAACAACTTTTAGGTATGGCTTCTAAAAGGGAAAAAAAAAAAAGAAACCCTTTGACTTCCACGTGCCCATCTCAAGACATTCCGACTGCAGATTTGAGGTTCTGGATTCCAGGTTTGGAGTTTCCAAGGTTAATGCAAACAGAACTGGCACACACATTAAGATGAATGTAATTATTATTCCTCTTGCTGGTCACTACCGTCGCTTTCTATTTCTTTCTTTGTGTGAATTTATTTAAAAGAAAAAAAAACTTTTTGTAACGACTATTTGCAGTTTAAAAATCAATAAACCCCGTTTTTTTTCAAGAAACACGAATGGTGAAGCTGGTTTTACTTTGCCTGTAGGTTTGTCCTATGTATGGGATGCAGGTGCTCGGGAGGAGGAGGGCCCCTGGTTGCTTTTTTTCTTCTCAGAACTCAACCTTTGCCTGTTGATCCAGGGAGTTTAAGCAGAGAGGGAATGGGATGGAAATTTATTGCAAAGGAGCCCAAATTTCTCTATTAGTCTCCTGGTGTATTGGTTCTTGACAGGGGCCAGCCTTGGAGGGTTGCTTTGGAGGGCCTCAGAAAAGCTTGAGGCCCATGCTTCTCCAGTCTTCACCAGTCTGTGGTCTTCATTCCTTGGGTGGTGCCTGGAGTGCCAAAATGGTGCAGGGGGAACCTAGCACATGGGACTCCAGCCAGTTTGTGTTTGAGTTCTTTTGAATGTTTCTAGGCTCATTTCCCCCACATGAAATGGACCTGAAACTCAAGGCTCTCAACACCTATGGGGCGGTGAGGGGGCTATGAGGAAGTACTGTGGGCTTGGAGAGGAGCATCTGCGATGGTCGGGGGCCCAAAGCAGAGGCCTGGGGATGGAGGTGGTTCTCCCAGGAGCTGACATGCAATTCTGTATTTGGAGGGGGGAGTGGCTGTTAAACCCATCAATCATAACAGGAAGTCCTCAGGAGTTCCCACCACCTGAGTCTTGTTACACCCCTGATGCTGTACAGAATAGGTGGTTTGTCATCTTGGGGAGAGCAGGGTCCCCTTGGCTAGAAGCACTGCAGCCAAGGCCAGAGGACCACATTGAAGGGGATGTTTTGCCTGCTAGCTGGGCTGGATCCTAACGAAGACCCTGAGTCTGGTTCTTAAGAACAGTTCTTTTTGGAAAGGCAGGGATGGATTTTGCTTTTGGAGGCAGCCTTTGGTTCCTTGCACTCAGTAAGTGGTGTGGGTGGGGGAAAGTAAGTTGAATTTCCTCTTTGACCCCACCTAGCCTCTCCCAAAGGCAGTTGGGTCTGCTGCAGGCATTGGCTGGGCTGTCCTTGAGGCTTGGGATGACCTACCTTACCTACCCTGTCAACTTTCGCTTTCCTGGCGGGCAGGCTCCTGCTGGGGAGCAGATGCATGAGGAAGAAAAAAGGTCAGTTACCTTTCCTAGGGCCCGAGATCCTGGTGGAGGTAGGGGGAAAGCAGCCCTCCTTGGGACTAGAGTGAATCTAGGCTGCTTGTCCCTGAAGGAAGGAATGAGGATTGTGTGTATGTGTGTGTTGGGTGGTGATGGTGATGGTTGGGGCATGTGATCTCACTGACTAAAGGCAAAAAGATACTTAATTGTTTACCTTGAACTCATTCCCGGGAGGCATAGATGAGCATATGGCAGACATCTTTCTATTTCTTCAGCTCATGGTGACACTGTTGGGTTCCCAGGAGCAAAGAATACCCACCAACCTCCCCAGAATGGCTTCTGTTGGAGTCGGTCCCTTGAGTGATACCAGTGGTAGAAGCATTGACTCCTGGAGAGTAAGGATTGCCTGTACAGGAAAGGGGAGGCTCCCAGGGCCTTGGGAAGCTCCCCATTCCCAAGCCTTGACCCTTTACCCCACCTAAGCGTCTCTGTGGGAAACACACAGTCTGGGATTGCAGCTGCTCAGGCCTATACATGGTTATCACCACAATGTTGGATGCTTTTTGCCATCTAGGTCTTTAAGGTAGAGGAGGAGATAGGCTCAAATCTATGTGGGAAAGGAACTGTCAGGAACACTTTGGGCCCTTTCTTCCAGGCTGTTAGAAGATGGAGGGGCCTTAGCAACAAGCCTGTGCTGTAGGCTGGTGGGGGTCCAGGAAGGTGTGAGCCCAGAGCTGGCATGAGACCTCCATCCCTGAGCTCCTCCACAGTGGGGAGGACAGGAGCCAGGTAGGGGTGGCTGGAGGTAAGGCCTTTGCCAAGGGAAGTGTAGTAGGAAAGGCCAGTCTGTCTTTGTCAGCAAAGTTCTTTGAGCACAAGGACTACCTCCCCACCTGCTGTCCCCAACTTTGGGGCATTTCTGGTTTGAGGGCCCACATCAGGGCAGGGCCTCCATGGCTGTTGACCTGGCAACCCATGGTCTGATGCTTGGGTACAGGTCTTCCCTTGGAGCAGCAAAAGGCTGCTGAGCAATGACTTACTTCTCTGGGCCAGGAAGCCTCATTTTCAGGGGGAAGGTTGGTGGGTACATGCAGCTCATCAGCATTCTGCTGAGAGGAGGGCCTTTGAGAGAGCAGGGAGCAGACATGAGAGAGGTTTTACAGCCCATTGGATCATGAAGCCCTGGTTGCCAAGGGGGCAGAGAGAGTCATGGCAGGAGGAACTTTCCATGGCATGAAGGATGAGAGGAGATGGAAACCTTTAACCTGGGTTTGAATCCAACCTCCCTTGGTGTCAGCTGTGCCTTGGGCGGGTGACTCAACCTTGGATTTCTCATCTGTGCCTCAGAGGCGACTGATGATCAAGTGAACAGGGACAAGTTAGCAGGATCGAGTTAGCAGGGACAGCTCTTCATAAATGTCAGGTAGTCTGAGAATTTCGTGTGTGTGAGCTCATAAAGTGCTCACGGGACCCCATGGAGGAGGCACGTCTCTCATTTTCCATATGGAGAAACTGGGGTGCAGAGAAGTTCACCAGTTGGTCACACAACTCGCAGTGTTAGGATCTGAACACAGGCAGGCCAGCTCCCTGCTTGCCTTTCACCATGTCACCGCCCGCCGTTCTGAGTACATTTGGCACAGTCCCTGGCACATAGTAACTGCAAATCGACCAGTGTCAGTTCCCATCTCCCCGGGCCCCTGGAGACTCTGTAGAGGCACAAGAAGCATCCAGTCAGATTAGATGACTCTGCGCACACCCCTTCAGTGTCATGATCTCATGTCGTATGCGGCCTGGGGTTGGCATGTTTGGAGGACAATGCTTGGGAGGAGGGGCAGGCCACCCCCTTGGACTTTCCCCTTCTCTGCCTGCCATGGGGTGGCTTCTGTTAATGATCAACAGAGCAAAGGGTGCCCCAGGGCCACCTGGGGAGTTGGCCCTGTGCCCTTCTTCCCCTGGGATCTCACTCCCCTGCACGTAGCCAACCATTTAATCACGTCTGGCTGGACTGCCTGAAACAGCACCTGAGTTCAGAAGGGGAGGGGACAGGGGAGACTACCCAGGCTCCTCACCTCCCTGGCTGCCTTGCGGATGGGCCTTCTCAGGCCGGTTTCTGGTCTGCTGGGCACAAGCAGGGACCCCGAGAGTTGGGAAACAGGACAAAACCTTGGCCTTTTCTTGAGGTCAAGGCAGCACTTGAAGTCCCTGCATTGACCCATGTTTTGGTGGGTAAAGCTTGAATTACAGAAAATCTTCTGGCCTAAGGGCCTACCATGCTTTTGGAGGAGTCACAAAGGGTGACATCTGAGTTACTGTCATGGGAACCTAGTCTCTGAGCAGCCAGGGCAGGGCTCTCCCCATGCCAGGCCAAGTTCCCTCCTCCTGCCCGTGCCAGCCAGCTGCTGGTCAGGGGATGAGGATGCTTCCACCACATTTAGCCTGTTTGCAGTTATTCCGACATGTTGGCGAGGGCCAGGTCTCAAGGGACAGAGCTGGGAGTGACAACCGTACCTGCACCATCAGCTCGAGGCACAGTGAAAATAAATATTGGCAATGGCCAAATCCGAGGCAATTTTCTCACCACCTGGGGCCAGTGGTGTAGCTGCCCCCTGACTCCCACTTATACCTCAGGGAGAAGGAGCTTATGACTACACGGGACCGAGTTCAAGTCTACCCACCCCTGAGCTGTAGGGGGATGGGAGGCTCTGCTGCCACCCCCTCTGTGAGGAGCTGGTTTTGGCGTCAGAGGGCCATGGGCTCAAATCCCTGCTCAGAGTCAACCTCACTCTGTGACCTCTGGCTAAAAACAGAGCAAGCAGCTTAGAGACCCAGCTTCCTCATTTGCAAGATGGAATGAGGACAATGAGATGATGGTAATAACATCCAGTTCAACGGGTGAGCTGTGGTGTAGTCACACAACAGAATACTTTACAGCTGCATAAAAAACAAACGACTCATAAACACAGCAACAAACATGAATGACAAAAACATAAAGTTAAGTTGGGGGGCACCTGGGTGGCTCAGTCAGTTAAGCATCCAACTCTGGATTTCGGCTCAGGTCACCATCTCAAGGTCGTGGGATCAAGCCCTGTGTCTTAATCTGCTTGTCCCCCTCCCTCTGCTTGCTCTCTCTCTCAAAAATAAATAAATAAAGAAAATCTCTTATTAAAAAAAATGTAAAAACCCCATAAGGTTAAGAGAAAGAAGTTAGTCCAAAAGAGGGCATGTGGTGTAAGCCCATTTATATGAAGTCATAAGCAGGTGAAAGTGATCTACAATGGCGAAGATTCCATTCGAAGGCAGACCGCATACACACCGGAGCTCAAGGAGCTGCTTGGTGAAGATCTACACGCTTCACTGTGTGTATGTCACACGTAAATGTCAACACCTATAGCATTGCTCTAAGTATTCCTACAGATTCGGGAAAAGTGAAATTCACCAAAAAAATGAAAAAAAAAAAAAAGAAAGAAATGAAATGAACACCTGGCCCGTTACAGGCACTCAGTCTGTCGCGGCTGGGTTTTGTAATAGCCACGACCTGAGGACATCAGTCTGGTTCCCGTTTCCTATTCACAGAAGGAGGGAATGGGTTTTGGAGCAGTTGAGCAACTTGCCTGCGTGAAGTGGGATTTGGACTCGGGCACGTGGGCTATTAAGCCCACACACCTGGGCGCTACCCTGGACGCCCCTCAGGGCACAGATATCCCTTCCTGAGAAAAGCTTGATACACAGTCATCCAGACGCAAACAAGTGAATGAGTAAATTTAAAAACTTTAATTAGTAAATATAATCATCTGCATTTAAGAATGAGTTTCTCACACCGCATATTCAAAATTAATCTCCTGTGGCTAACTGGTACCTCCCACACTTTGTGTGAGGAGGAGGGAGACCAAGTTGGAGCCTGGCTGAGCTCTGTCAGAGGGGCTGAAGAGAGGAGAGCATGGCTGGGCAGGCCAGCCTCCCTGTCCTGGGATTCACCCACATGGCCTGCTTGTCCAGGCCCATCTCTCCCTAAGGCTGATGGGGGCTGTGAGGCCTCCGAGGGGCCTGCCTGGCCCAGCCGGTCTTCCCTGGCCCTCAGGCTCGAGGGTGCCTGGAAGCCTCACGTGGCCATCAGGGCACCACCTTTGACCTCTGTTCCATTCCACTCTTTTGGGACTTGGTTCCAGTATTAAGGCTTTGGGAGAATGTTCTTGGGTCCTGCTTGAGGGAGCTACCCAGTTCGGCCAACAGATCTGTCCCCCCGAAACTCTGGCGGCAGGTTCTCTAAGGGCAGGTTCTCAGTGCTCTGGGAAGGGCCCAAGGCGTGGTGGGCTCAGGCAGCTGGACAGAATGTCAGAAGTTCACTCAGGGTGGTCCAAGTGAGCGCCTCCTTAAACCTGGCACTCTTGGCACCTCACTCGCCTTCCTCTCATTGTAGCCCTGTCCGGCAAGGCCTGAATGTGGAGCCCTGCTCAGGCACATACAAGTTGTGTGACCTTGGGCAAGTCACAACCTCTCTGGGACTCATTTTCCTCCTCTAACAATGCGTCTGGAGACACCCTGCCCACTTTATGGGGCCGCGCTGAGGATCAGATGCGGTGGAGAGGAAGGAGTTTTAGGGATGCAAGCCGCTAGACAAAGGCAGCATTGAGAGTGTGGCAGTAGCTTGTGGCCCTCTGGAGGGAAAAATCCCCTCCTCCCCGGGTGTTTTCATATCATAACTGGGTGCACCTTATGGATGGGGCCCACTTTCTAGAGGTTCTGCCTTGAATTCATGTGCGGTGTGTTTGTTGTAAGTGATTCTTCAAAATGTACACAATAAACATAAGAACACTGCTCAGGGTTTGTGGAGACGTACTATGCACCCCAAGTGCTGGCTTCGGCTCTCCCTCACACGGTCTCACTTGACAGTATGTATCAGCAAGCATCATTATTAGACCCATTTTCCAGATGGGGAAAGCCGGGCTCAGGAAGATGTCAGCATTCTGTACATGACTGAGCTGCAACCGGCCTCCACCCCACCACACAAGCTCTCAGCCCCCACACTCCAATGCAGAGAGAGATGTTAGATATTAGATCTGGGTTCTAATATTCACTCTCCCCTGGGGACCCACAGGCATGGAAGATAATGTCTCCCCTCAGCCTGTCCTTTCTTGAGATGTTGCCCATCCCATCTGGTTACTCTCTCCACAGCCCAGGGAATCAGGGTGGGGAGCTGAGAGTGGGCTTATTTTCTGCCTCTTCTATAAATGGGGGAACTGAGGTACAATATAGAGGCGGGGAGTGCCCTGGGATCATCCTCAGGTGCAGCAGCTGTCTTGAAAACCAAGTGCCCGTGTCGGCTATGCTCAGCCTGGCTGGTGGTGGGGGGGAAATATTTCACTGCTCAGAGTGGGGGTGTCGTCCTACCTAATGAGTGATAGGGGAATCCTGGCTCCTCCTGGAGCCTCCTCAGGGGAGGACTCTAAGCGGCCTCACTGTCCACCTGAATGTGGGACCTGGGGGGCGTCCTCTAGAAGGCAGTGGCTGGTTGCTGGAGCTCCGTTCCATCTTCTGGTGCTTTCTCTTCTGAGAGCTGCCTGTAATCATTTAGTCGAATTCCAGCATTCCCCATCCACCCAAGAAAGTCATTTATTCCTGCTAATGCAGGGCTCAGACGGGAAAAATGGTAGGTTCTTGAGCTGCAGCCAGTCCCTGAAGCTGGTGAGGGCAAGGGAAGGAAGCCCTGCTCACCAGCGCCCGGGCCCTCCTCCTAACCTCTCCCATCCGCCACAAGCTGGGGGCAGGAGGGCAGGGCTCGGGGCTCTTCACGGATTGGCCCCAAAAGGCCTTGTTTCCGCAGGCCTCTTTCTTCCTGTGTTCCTGACCATTTTACTGCCCAGCCTGGAGTGCCCTGAGGCATTGTGGGCAGCCAGGCAGCTGGTTTGGACTCGAGCAAAAGCCAAAATATTTTTGGTTTCTGTGTTGTCCTTGCCTCTGCTTCTTTTCCTTCTCTCCTGCAGCTTTGGGTTTGTTCTGGAGCTGGAGCCGAGTCTCCCTGCACGGTGGACGGCCCCTCGTGAACCGAATGATGCACATCAAAGCTGAATAGGAGGCCTGGCCTCTTCGGTGCCTCGTCAGATGTACATGAGGATTCCTGGACTGCAGGTCCTCACGCAGAAGGGGTTAGGGAGCTGGGCTTTCTCTTCTTAAACTCAATGTTAAAAATCACCAGAGGATTGGAAGTCCACGCCAGCATGAAAGCGAACCTGGGATTGTGTATTAGTACCACTGCCCAATTGTGCCGTGCCCGGCTGGGAGGCTGGAGGGGACAAGTCCCACCCTGGCCATCATTTGCTGATGAAACTGAGTGGCCACTTCTTATTTCCAGCCTTTCATTGCCTTGTCTTTGAACTAAGGGAGTTGGACCTTTTGAGTTCTTAGTTTTGTGATTCCGTGAATATCTTAGAAAGCAAAACGCACAGAGCCAAACTTCCTTCACCATGCCGAGTGATGGGACAATGGAGCCAGCACTGTCTGCCCTCGACCCTCAAAAGCCCCAGAGAGAGTTCTAGACAGAAGGAAGTTGCTGTGGCGTGTGAATGATGTCAGGTGACTCACGTGGACGAGTCTGGCACTCTAGAAGTTGATTGTCTGAACCTCCTTTGAAGTGGTGGTTTGAAGCACTTTTACGAACTGGAGGTTGAATGAGAACATGTAAGTCATCTCCTTGGTATGATGTATTTTCCCAAACACACCATTTAAAATCAAAACATTGAAACAACTGTCTTATTTTAGGATTCTGCTTTGCATTTGAACACGCTGCTTAACATCGTTAGCTGACCGGTTTCTGCGACACTCTGAGAACGAGTGGCTTCTCCCAGGGAGGTAGATTTCAGCTCATTTCAGGGAAGAGCTTTTTAACAAGCCCAGCTGGCCTTTCGAGGTAGGGAATTTCCCATCATTGGTAATGTTCAAACCAACGCTAGGGGCTTACCAGTCTCTCTCCCAGGCTCTCCATGCTCTCCCGCCCACCAGTCAGGGGATGGCAGAGTGATTCCCTGACACCTTCCCCAAAGTGGTCCCCTCCTCCTTACCCTTTTGCACCATTCTGGTTTACTTTTTAGTACTTATCAGTCTCTGAAAGTGTCACGCTCATTCATTATTTTTTTTCTAGGTCACCATCTTGCCAAACTCCAAGGTCAATCTGGAGAAGCAGGCAGCCGGACCCTTGTTCCCTGTTCTGTCCCCAGTACGCCTTCTCTTGGCACTTAGCAGATGCCCAGCACGTACTGAATGAGTACAATTTTGCTCTTGGTATAGGTTTTCTAGCATCTGAGGCTCTGAGCCCCTCATCCTCCAGGATTAGGCCCCTCAGGAGTGTGGTTGCAGATGCTGGAAGGAGCTGAGGGAGAGTAGAGCAAGCCCTGGGGATCAGGCGGGCAGAGACGCTCTCGCTCGCCATATTCTTGGGGATGTCACCCAACCATTTTGGGTCTTGGTTGCTTCATCTGTAAAAGGAGAGGGCTGGATTCAGTTGTCTCAAGGCTCTTTCCAGCTGGACCACCTTGTGATTTGTATGTTTGTACTCACTCCTCTGTTCCCAAACTGTTTGTTCAACTTCCTTTTATTGGGGGTTCTAGGACTATTAAAACAGGAGAAAAAAAAACCCAACCCCAACTAAGTAGCCTTGAAAAGTGAAGGGTAAACACAAGTGTAAATGGATTATTTTATTCCACAGGACAAATTACAAGGACCGCAGGTAGTCCCCAAGGTAACTGTTAAATTAAATAATCCCCAGGTTAAATATAGATAGTCCAACCCGGTCACAGATTAACGACTGAGGATGTTTTCCCTTGATACACTTTAGCCATCTAACAATGCGCTCAGTTTCAACACACCTAATAATCTCTGATTTGAAATATACTTTATAAAGAGGTTTGTACATTCTTCCTTCTCTTTGGTCTCTCTAGGAGATGGTGAGTACCCTTGGATGATTCCATTTTACTGGTGAGAAAATTAAAAATAAGCTTTTAAAAAATTTATTTATTTATTTGAGAGAGAGAGACAGACATAGCGAAAGAGAGCATAAGCAGGGAGGAGAGGGAAAAACAGGCTCCTTGCTGAGCAGGAAGCCCCACACAGGGCTTGATCCCAGGACCCTGAGATCATGACCTGAGCTGAAGACAGACACTTCATCGACTGAGCCACCCAGGCACCCCAAAAATAAGATACTCTTCATGACACCATGAAAGCAGCCCCCGAGGCTATTTCTGGCTGCTAGCATGTGCTGACAAGCAAGGCCAGAGATGCTAATTTTTTATTGGTAGATAAATTTGGGTCTGGCCTCTGTATATTCCTCTTTCTTCCCTACATAGTCCTCTTTCTTTGTGTTTCTGGCAGAGCTTTCTTCTGTATCCTGAAGTGTTAGCCCACATGCTACCCACAACAGCCACAAATTCAGAATTACATCTGTGCCAAATTTGTCAACACACAGATAGGTACTGGGTATTAACACAGTGTGAAAGGTGCTCAGGTGCTCTAATGGTTCGAAAAGACAGAAAGTGTGATCTTTATTCATAAAGAGTTTGCATTTCATTTGGCTCGTGATACTCTGCAGATTGGGTGGGACATTGAGTGCCAATGAGTCAGAGGAGGGAGAGGCTGGCAAGGACCAGTGTCTGTCTGCACCACACTGGCCTGGCTTTAGGGGAACTGGAGGGACCCTACAACTTCTCCAAGCCATCCATCTCAAGGAACAGAGTGTGAATGGTGACCCCTGGAACGATGTATCATCATGGTCCTGTACGATGAGCAGCTCACATTGCAGAGACATAGTCAAAGGATGGAGAGCTCTCGAGGTCCCTGTCCACGGTTCGAGTCAGCCCTTGGGCCGGGAAATGTACTGTGCCTTATACAATATTTCTAAATATTTTGAGCCCACATTTAAAAATCAAGAGATTTAAAAAAATAATGACCCAGTTTTCCAGCATCTCTTGAAACCTTGGTGTATCAATTGACGTGTCAGTCACAGATCTAAGTAGTGTCCTTTAAGACAGGGCCTGTGCTGTCTGGTTTGTCCCTGTCCCCACCCCTCCCCATAAATCCCCAGGACCTTCTACACCCTTTTCTCCAATGGCACTCACATCTCTATTAAGAGTAAGAAAAATAAAAGCCCAAGAGGGCTGTGTGGTTAAAAAAAAAAAAAAAAAAGGAATAGGGAAAAGCCCAGTTCTTCATAGAAACGAAGAAACTTGCAAAGGGCAGTGCTGTTGGAGGAATTTAGCCCACCGGGCTCACTCCTGTATGTTACTGCTGGGCCCTGTGCCAGCGGCGTTTGTGGGAATCACGGCAGATTGTATAACAGAAGGTACCGCCTTGAGAATAGCCCTAATAGCTGAGGTTTATTAAGGGCTTATAGGTGACGGGGGTTACCTCATTTAACCTTTCCAGCAGCCCTGCGAGGTAGGTACTGCTGCTACCCCCGTCTCAGAGTGGGGAAACAGAGAGGTTCACCAACGTGCCCAAGGTCACACAGCTACTTGAGGGTGGAGACAAGATCTGGATACAGGTCCGCCTGACCCCAGACCCATTCCTGCTTCTGCTTCCTCTGTGCTATGGGGCTCTAAGGCAGATACCACCCTGCCCCTGCCCGCCTGCCCGGGGTGATAGAGACCTGGCATGCGCGTGCGTACACGCATGCGCTGTATCTCAGCGCCCTGAGCCGTCTTGGCAGCTAAGAGGTTCTCGCTAAATATGTTTGAATGTGTGCGCTGGGCAATCGGCCCCTGAGTACCCGCGACTGAACTTCTTCCTCTGAGTACGACATCCTGCTGGGGGCTCAGCTGGGGCCTTTTGCCAGTTCTGGGCAGGGTAAGCCAGGCGGGATAGCCCCGCCTGCTCCACACCTTTCTGTTCCAAGACTGGCTCTTCCTCATCTCTGTCTCCCGGTCTTTCCTCCTCCGCCCACCCTCACCCTGCAGACCACGAGATGAGACAGTTGGTGGCTGGCGGAGTGAAGGGCAGAGCAGCAACTGTTGGCAAAGGCAGCTGGTACAGGAGATGGTTCTTCAAGCCACGAAGGCCCTGTGAGGGGCTGTTCCCGAGTGTGTGTGCACAGGGGCCGTGGGGGTGGGGGCGAGGGCAGTGTCTATGCAGCTGGCTCCCGGACTGGAGTGCGGGAAGCAGTGGGAACAGAGGTAAGAGGCTGAGGGCCCCGGTGAGTCTGTGTGGAAGCCCCAGCCGGGTGCCCACTGGTCTCTGTGGCTTAGTAGTAAACGCCAAGATAAGGATCTGAGTGCTGGTCGCTAATTTGTGAGGTAGTCCCAGGAAGCCCCAGTAGGAGAGTGGAAAAGTGAGTCGGAGAAGGCAAGGCATCCAGTAAAGGGTTTGTTTTCAAGTTAGTTATCCCTGGGTCGGCTGGACCTTGATCTTGTTGGGTCAGTCTAGGAACCAGTAAAGGACACAGGCCTTACAGAAGCACCCAAGAGGCAAGGGAGATGGGTCTTCATACACCAATCCCTCAGTCACGGGTTGAGGGTCACTTGGGCCTTCTGGCCTGCTGTGAGGGTGGGCAGGTGGGGCGCTCTAGTGGCCAAAGAGAGCCCCCAGGCGGAGATACAGGTGCTATAGTGGGCTGTTGGACAAGGATGCACTGAAATAGGGAGGGTGGGGTGGCAGATGAACCCTCCCCACGCCCCTCCCGTCCATGTAGGTGGAGCATTATGTCTGGAGCTTGGGATGTTCACAGAGGCTCTACACCTCTCCCCTCTCAATTAGCTTTTGCTACATAACAGACCTCCCCCTAACACAGTGGCTTAAAATAGCAATCATTTATTCAACTCACAACTGGGTGGGTGGGCAATTTGGGCTGGGCTGAGTGGGGTCATCCTGGTCTCAGCTGTGCTCAGTTGTGTCTCTGTGGCCAGCTGGAGGGTGGGTGGGGGGCTGGCCGGTCCAAGACAGTGTCTTGTCCCATGGCAGTCTAGCTGCAGCTTGCTCTCACGGCTGTGGCATCACTCCAAGAGAATGAGCGTAGGCGGGCCAGGGCTCTGGAAGCCCAGGCTTGGAACGGGCATAGCATCACTTCCACCACATTCTGTGGGCCAGAGCAAGTCATCAGGCTTGCCCCGATTCAAGGGATTGGCCAAAAGACTCTGCCTCTCGGTGGGAGGAGCCGCAAAGTCACGTTGAGGAGGATAGGAACATTTGTAGCCGTTTTTACAAATGATCTATCACATGTCCCATGCCTGTAGGCATCTGTGGTCTGGTGGACAATCAAAACCAGTGTTTGTTCTACTCTTTCAGACATAGTAGGAGTCAGAAGCTGTCTGGATCAAGTGTGGGAATGTCTCTCTCCTATAATATCTCCTCCACTGATGCTTTCAGTTAAGCGATGTCCTTTCTTTGGTTATCTTTAAGAAAGCAATGATTTCTGAGGGATAGCACATTAAGCCTCTGTTTACAGAGGCAGTGGTGCTATGTGGGTGAGGAAAGCAGCTGAGTGGCAGTAGAGAATGTAAACCACGTTTGCTTCTCTTTTGGCTAGTGTCTGAAGCTTTCCCCATGTTCAGGAGCGCCTACCTTCCTAGTCCTACAGGGTGACAGCAGAGCCTGCCCCTTTAGAAGATGGGGTACCGTGTCTTCCCTCTCCTGGGGTTCCCTTTGCAGCCAGGCTGTGGGCTAATGACCCAGGCTTTGCCCATCCAACTTGCTTGCCCCTGTGTTCAGCATAGGAGCTGGAGATGCAAAGAAGTGGGGGTCAGTAAAGTCTGCCTGGAAATGGTGGGAGTTCCGGGAGTGGCTCTGGCTGTGGGGCTGGGAGCCGGGTCCGGTGCCCATGGCAGCAGTGTCCTCAGTAGACAAGTCCTGGGGTGTGTGTTGGGGGACAGATTCTGGCTGTCGAGTCTCCAACTTGGTTCTTTAGCTCTTCCCCATATTATGTGAAGTATGAAGTATCCTTTTAGTGAATTTCTGTTTTGCTGGAATCAGCCAGAACCTATTTCTGTTGCTTGCAGATAAGAAACTCTAACTTATATGGTGGGGGTGGGGAGGGAGGAATACAGAAAGAGCAGGGTTGGGGGGGAGGTTGACAGAAAGAAGAAACGGGTTCTATGTCACAATTTTGCCTGATGAGGCCCCATTGGGAACTGAAAAAGAAAACCAGCTGTTTTTGAAAACATATGATAGTTTATTAGTTTAAAAAATTTTTTTGGAAAATAAAAGATTTGCCCCTTTAAGAAGCCCCTTGAGGGGTGGGTGCCTGGGTGGCTCAGTTGGTTAAGCATCTGCCTTCAGCTCAGGTCATGATCCCAGGGTCTTGGGATCAAACCTTGCATCCGGCTCCTTGCCCAGCAGGGAGCCTGCTTCTCACTCTCCCTCTGCTGCTCCCCTTGCTTGTGCTCGATCGCTCTCTCTCTCAAACAAATAAATAAAATCATTAAAAAAATGTATTTTTAAAGGACTGGTACTTGCTTGGCTAATAAGCAAAATGTTTTCCTTAATAGAAGATGCTTTCGTAGAAAAGACATAGGTGAGTGGATCATGTAGGGTGTTGCTGCTTCTTTTGGTTTACCATCCCTTAAGGAAAGTTTACTTTTGAGCTTGGGGAAATTTGGCAGCTACTTCAAACGTAGGTGACATCATCAGGCATTATGAATTCCCCTCCCTACATAAAATGCAGAAGAAATACAGTTCCAAAAGGCAAGTCAAAGAGCATCTGAACAGTGCACAACACAGCTCTGCTGTTTCTCTTGAGTAGATAGTTCTTGTCCAGACATGGTGGGGTGGGGGTGCAGAGGACAGGTGCCTAACAGGAGTATTTCTTGGGCTGCCTGGGGTCATACCGTCACCTTTGGGTGCCCACCTCCCCACCATCGCACAGCTAAAGTGCCTCCCGCAGGCCCCTGGCTGCTTCTCTCCACCACACTGCTCTTCCTAAATTTACCTGAGCTGCCATGTAGAACCCTGTTGTGTTCCTGCAGCACCATCTAGCTCAGAAGAGAGCAAATTCAGGTGTTGTCCCAAGGGCTGGGTCCACAGAACTGAGTGGGCAGGGAGGAGAGAGACCGCAGGCCAACTCCCCTTGAGAAGGAGACGATCTAGCCTGGAAAGCTAGACTTCTGTGTGAAGAAAGGTTGAGAGGCTCTGGCCCATCCCTGTTCACGGGTGGTGGGGGTCTGCTGAATGGTGTGGAACATCTTCGATATTAAGACATCTGATCTAGGGCACGTGGGTGGCTCAGAGGGTTAAGCCTCTGCCTTTGGCTCAGGTCATGGTCTCAGGGTCCTGGGATTGAGCCCCGCATCGGGCTCTCTGCTCAGCAGGGAGCCTGCTTCCCCCGCTCTCTCTGCCTGCCTCTCTGCCTACTTGTGATCTCTCTCTCTCTGTCAAATAGATAAATAAAATCTTAAAAAAGAAAAAAAAAAGACATCTGATCTGCAGTAGTTCTAGTGGAAGCCCCTCCTTCTGCCCAGGAAGCAGGGCTGTTCTGACAATATCTGCATGCCGGACCAGCCAGCGGGTGCTGGGTGTGACCTGAGCATGCTCAGTTCAAATACTCATGGGTCAGGAGAGTCCGTGAGTGGTTCTCACCTGCAGTTCTCACTGTGCCTCCTGGAAGCCGAAGAAGACCTTCTTCTTGGCCCTTGGTGCCACTGACTGGGGATACTCAGTCAACCAGCTGTAGCCTTTGCTGACAGTGACGGAGAAACTCTCCACCTTGACGGGCTCTCCTTCCACCTGTTCTTCACCTCAGCCCAAGTTTTACGGAGACTGTAAAACAGGTTTCTAGGGATCAAATGGTTTGCCCGTATATGAAGGTAGTCAGGAGTGGAAATCAAGTCATTTAATTCCAAATACAATGCTCTTAATACCGCTCTATTAATCTTGAATTTGCACTGAAGAGAAAGGCTTTAAAGTAGAGCTTAGTTAGTAGTCTTCCTTCGATGTAACACACTTTAGGAATGTTCCAGTCACCTTTTTATGGCATCACCTCTGTGGGGATTAATTTTATGTGTCAGCTTGACTGGGCTAAGAGATGCTCACACAGCTGGGAAAACATGATTTCTGAGTGTGTCTGTGTGGGTGTTTCTCGAAGAGATTCGTATTTGAATTGGTAGACCCAGGAAAGGAGAGTGCCCTCCGCAGAGCTGGTGCCCATCATGATACTCAGTGATGGCCTGAACAGAACAAAAGGTGGAGGAAGGGAGAATTTGCTCTTTGAGTTGGACTGGCCATCTTCTCTTGCCCTTAGACGTCGGTGCTCCTGCTCTCAGGCCTTCAGATTAGGGCTGGGATTTACACGATTGGCTCCCCAGTCCTCAGGCCTTTGGACTCCGACTGGGACCAGAACTTACGCTAGGCTCCCCTGGTTCAGACCTTTGGGTTTGGACTAGAACTACACCACTGACTTTCCTGGCCTTATGCTTGCAGGTGACAGATGGTGGGACTTCTCAGACTCCATAATCCTGTGAGCCAATCCCTGATAATAAATCCCTTTCTATGTGTCTCCATGTATCCTATTGATTCTGTTTCTCTGGAGACCCTCAACAAACCTCAGTTCCCCTTCCCCACATGCTCTGCAAACACACTCTTCTCATTGCCTCCCGCCCACACTGCCTTTCCTTCTTCTGATGGGTACGGCCAGTGTCTCAGTACCTTCCCTCATCCCATCGCTGGCTCTAGGTAGTTGGTACACAGTGGGGTGTCAAAGACCTTGGTAGACCATGGGTCAATAGGCCTGTCTTCCACTGATGTCAACTTCACTGGAAAAGTGTTGGGGGGGTGGAGAATAACACTACCACATGTATCTACCTAGGCAGGAGGAAGTATACTTTGAAGAAGAGCATTTTTTTTATCATTCTAATTAAGGCAAAGAAATTCTTGCTTGCAGCAACTGTTTACAGAGATAGCCCTGGACCTTCTAGAGACAGCTCAGTCTCCTCAGCAGGCCATGGGCGTTATTTGCTGAAATACCACCCTCATTATCTGAAAGGCTTGTTGGGTGTCTACCATATGCCCCAGGACGATGTACTGAGTTCTTGTGTTTCTCGTGTGTTGTTGGATGACTCTTTCAGTCCACTTTGAAGCTTTTGTAGTAGTAAGAGCGAGTACCTACTATGTGCAAGAGTAGGGTTGGGACGAGGGAGAGGCGAGCAAGGCACCTAGGACATAAAACTTAAGGGTGCACCTGATGCCAACCTTGCATTAGCATAACCCAGAGAGAGAGAGAGAGAGAGAGAGAGAGAGAGAGAGAGCCTTGTTGAATTTTGCACCGTACACTCCTCCCCTCTCCTCTGTCCTGCCCTGGTTCTTCAAATCTGTTTTCTCATATGCTTTGTCACAACAGCCTCATTTAATGGGTGGGGAAAATCCGAAGCCCACGGTGGTTAAGAAACTTGCCCGGGATCCCACAGCTGGTCCCAGCACACTGTTGCCTGATGCTGACGTTACCTCCTTTACTTTTCCCACAGCCCTGAGACGTAATGGGCACAGATAGTATTGGTTCAAAAGGACCGACTGATAAATTTCCAGGAATTCTATGAGTCAGCTGTTAAACACAGCCATTATTAAGTAACAAACGAGACAACTGAAGTAATGAAATAAATTCTATCAGAAGTGAGTGTACTAAATAACCTCAACCCATCACTTTCTAGTTCTGGTTCCCGAGGGTCAGGAGGGACTCCTGCCTCTGTGAAGACGATGGAGTGAGGGGCTCTCTGGAGAGTGGAACGGGAGCAGGGGGAATGAGGCCCTCAGATTCAAGTCTCAGCTTCCTTCATTCCAGCTCTCAGTGTCCGTTTTCTCATCCACAGTTCGGAAGCAACGGACAGATGTCACATTGCCGCCAGTGGCGATGTCTGTGGTGTCTGTCACATGCTGTTGAACACAGCTCTTAAATGCTTTCTGACCACTCAGTATGTGCCAAGCATTGTTCTAAGGCCCTTGCTTATATTTTCTTATTAGTGTTCCAGCAACCCACTGAGATAAGGATTGTTTTTCTCCCGTTTTTAGATGGGGAAATAGCCTCGGCACAATGGAGTACCTTTCCCAAGGTCACACAGCTGGTACGTGGCAAAGGCAGGAGTCCCTCTTGGACAATCCCTGGGACCTAGGAGATGCTCAGTGACCCTCACTGAGCAGCTCCCGCGGCCCCCCCATCCAGGAGATGTCTTGGGCCCCAGGGTCATTTTCCCTGGGAGCTTCCAGGTCAAGTGTCAGAAAGCATAAAGAAAGGCCCATCAACTTTTCAGATGGTGGATCCCAAAGCTGGCCCAACCCCCAAGCAGGCAGGGGGCAGAATCCAGCCCTCTGCACCCAAACCCTCCTGTCCTCCCTGTCCAAGGGCACCTCCAAGGCAGCTGCAGCTGCCGCTTTGGAGCAAAAAATCCCTCCTCTGTAGGGCGGGAAGAGGCCGGCTCCTCCCTGAGCCAGCCGGATGCCACTTCTTCCGGTCATTCTCCAGGGCGGATTCATTGTAGGAATCAGCCAGGCTGGCCACAAGCAAGAAAAACACCCGCTTCCCATACTCCCAGCACCAGTGGTGGAAAGCTCCAGGCTTGAGCTCCCTGAGACCTCTCCCTGGGTCCCGGGAGAAGTCATCAGCCCCACTGGGGTGACATGCCTCCGTAGCCCACAGGCCAGGAGGGGCTGACAACAGAGGCTGAGGAGGCCGTGGGCCTCAGTGAAGGAGCGTGGCTCTGCGTACCAGGCAAGCCTGGGTTTGAATCTCGCCTCTGCCTCTTACAAGCTGGGTGTCCCTGGCTAACTTCTCTGAACTTCAGTTTTTCCTTCCACAAAATGGGAGAATACCCAACTTAGGGCGTCTTACAGAGTTATGGTTTAAAAGTCAAAGAAATGTGTACCGAGTACCTGAGACATGAATGGTAGAAGGAATGGAATAAATGGTAAGTGAGCAAATCCTCACAGCAGTTGGATGCCAGGCGCTGCGCTAGGCAAAGAAGGTCCACACAGGGGCAGACACAAGCACAGGACAGACAGAGAAACCGGGAAAGAAGGTGCCAGGGTGGTGGAGTTGGGGAAGGGCAGAGAACACAGGTGGGGCCTGACTTCCCCCTTCCAGGAGCTCCCTGAGTTATTGCTGCGGCCTACTGTGTGCCTGCGGGTATCATGGGGAATCCCATTATGGGTACAACCCAGCCCTGCCCTCTCAGACACAACACTGACATGCACAGAAAATTCAAGGACAGTACAGGCGATAAAAGTCTTAGAGACTGGGGCTCTCGGCCGGCTCAGTCGGAGGAGTGTGCAACTCTTGGTCTTGGAGTCAGGAGTTCGAGTCCCACGTTGGGTGTAGAGATTACTTATGAAAATTAAATAAATGAGAAAAGCCTGAGAGACCAAGGTGCGAGGAGTCATAGAGTGAGAAATGCGGTGCACCTGAGAGGGATGAAGGACCCTTGTTCAGACTTGCAGAAGAGACCTGCCGGTGAGGGGAGGCCTGAGTTCTACCCTATCTTGTTTAAAAAGGTGCAGGACAGAGGAGGGCCCTGGACAGAGCTTGCTTTCCTCTGCTCCAGCAGTCCTTCCCCCAGTGCCCCTGCTCTGCCTCTACTGCTTGGGCCCAGGGCTGAAACACCGCAGGAACTGTCTCTATGGGACCTCGAAGCCAAGCTGGGAGCCTGACTCACTAGCCTGTCCCCACTCACATCCTGCAGGAGTGCTGGTGCCACGCAGGGAGAGGGAGTGTGGAGCTCAGGAAACAAAGCCACTTGCAAGTCCCTTGTGGGCTGGGGAGATTGGGATCGTAGCTGGCCCCTTGTCCCGGATCTGTTTCTCCCTCTTTGGCTCCTTCTTGTACGACTTGGTCTCAGCTGAGTTCAGTGGACCTTCCTGGGTTGAAGAGACAGTTCCAGAAAGAGTATGGAGGTCATGCGAGGGAGGCAAGTTGGAAGATGAGGCCCTCCCCAAACTTCCCCTGCCAGACCCCAGCAGGCGTGACCTCCTCCGTTCCCTGGAAGCCCAAGTGTGCTCCTGCAGCTCCCTGCCCTCCTTTTGTTGGAGGTGAGTTTTCTCTTACAGCACACTGTCTTTGCAACAGCATGCTGGTGTCTGGGGACACAGCATCCTAGTACGTGTGTGCCCTTGTGTTTTACCAAGAGGCTGCCTTTCTCCTCACCCAGTAACAGTGAACCCTTAATAAGCACTAAAGAAGACAGCATGGTGATAGCCCACTCCGTGCTCCATGCCCACGTGACATTAAAAAGGGATCTGTTTTTAAAATTAGGGGAGCAGATGAAATGCCGAGTCCACTTAATCGTGTGGGGCGCGGGGCTGCCCGGTGTCTGTGCTAGCAGAGCTCGCACCTGTGTTGGCGGCAGCACTGTCCTGTGACGCCTGCCAGGGTGTGTGTGTTTCCCCCAAGTGCATTTTCGTGTTCCAGATCACATTACTCTCAGAGAAGGTGACTCTTTTTGGAAGAAATAGGTAGTCTCTCTGCTCCTTATGTGGGGGATGGGAAGGGAGGCCGTAAGAATCGGTGATTACAAGAGTGGGCTCTGGGGGCACCTGGGTGGCTCAGTCGGTACAGAGTCTGCCTTTGGCTCAGGTCATGATCCCGGAGTCCTGGATAGGGTTAGGGAATCCAGCCCCTGCCCAGGGAAGAGCTTGCCTCTCCCTCTTCCCCACTTCCTGCTCCTGCTTTCTTTTGCTATCTCACTCTCTCTCAAATAAATAAACCTTTCAAAAACAAAACAAACAAACAAAAACCACAAGTGGGCTCAGAAGATGGAAGGCCAGGAGTTTGGTCCTGACTTTGGTCTCTTGCTCCTTGTGTAACCTTAGGGAAGGCGCTTGACCTCTTGGAGCCTCAGTATCCTCATCAGTGCAGAGCCCAAGAGTGAATGCCCTCACAGAGAGCTTGGGTGCATTAGGTGGGGTCCTGTGGGAGCGACTGGGCAGGAGGTCCATGTCAGGGCTTAGGGGCCACTTCTTGCTGTGTGATTCCGGGAAGAGCACCAGCGTCCTGAGGTTTGCTCACATCTGCAGTGGGGGCTACGTGTCTGACCCGTTTTACACAGTTGCCGTGAGTTAGGGGAGGGTCAGATGAGTTCTCTACACCGTGAGGGGCATGCGGTAAGTGCTCAGTAAACAATGGCCTGTGACAGGCTGGCGTGAGGGGCTAGGAAAGGACAGGAAGATGACATCCTTTCCCACTTGGCTCTTTCTGTGTTTCTCTTCGGAAGCCCAGTTCTGGGCCTTGGGGCAGTGAGCAGCCAGCCGCTGCCCAGCAGGGGGGAGGGGCACCCTCCCTGCTCCTTTGCTTGCCCCGGCCTGGCTTTCGGTGGCTCTGGGTAGGTCCACGTCCCCGGCCACGACAAGAACCACGCTCATTTGCAGCGTCCTTACTGTGGAGGCTTAAATTCAATGGCTCTGGGACCGCAGGGCCGCCATCTCCTCCTACAACTGGGCCATGTTTTCATTCCTAACCATCCTCCCTCACCCAGAACACTTGGGATTCTCTTGTCTCCAGCAGAACCCCAAACACCTCCCACCCTCTCATTGGGATAGCGGTTAATTAAGTGTCTGTCAGTCACAGAAACCGGAGGCAGATATCAGATGACTGTTCCCTCAGACTTTTCCCGAAAGGCCCACGTGGGCTGGTTTCCTCAGCTCAGCAACATCGGCGCTCCTTGACCGCCAGTCTTCTTGGCCACTAAGGGCGATGGCCCTGGGGCTGGTGAGCAGCTGTTGTCCATCTCCTGGAGCCAAGCGGGGAGCTTAGCCTGCAGTAGACAGCCGTATCTGGTAGGGGCCGAAAGGAAAACAGCCTGCTGGTTATTGGGCTGCCGTGAAAACTTCAGCCCTGGAGGTCTCTCACAAACAGGATAGAGTTTCATCTCTTTGGAATGTATTAGGGCAACAAGGCCTACCCGTCCTCTCTGCCCAGATGAAATCCATCTTCCATGAAGGACTGGGCCCCACATCTGAGCTGCACAGAACTACACAGATCTCCACGAATAGAACATAGAGCTCCACTCATGGCCGCCAAGGCCTTGAATGACTATCTTTTTCCAGGTAACATGTTTATTTCTTTAACTCCCTTGAAGGTGAGGATTCCATCCCACGTGATCTCCACATATAACTTAGCATGGTGCTGGATACCTCTAAGCATCCACTGAGGCCCCGTGTAGTTAGGCGGCTGCCCCTGAGAGGGGAGCAGAGCTTAAGAGGATTGGTAGGTTTGGGGGAAGCCAATGAAGGGCTGGAGTTTGGGGAGCTGCCTGAAGAAAGTGGGCTCCACAGGGCAGGGCTGTGGAGCTCAGTGCTGGGGACAGCCAGAGAAGGCAGTAACCTGGGGAAAAAAGGGCTGGGGCCTAAAGACACAGAAGACCATTGACGGCCTTTAGAGCTTTGTTGAGAACCATCCCTGGAATCCCCCACATGGCACCTCTCTTTGTGTCAGCATGGGGTTCAGACCTGACTGCTGACATCCAGCTGACCTCCAGCTGACCTCCAGCTGGACGGGAAGGGGTGCAGGAGAAGTGTGAATGAGATGTGGTTTCAGGAGAAATGGGGACTTGGGTGGGCAGAACCGAAGGATGAGCCTCCAGGCCAGGAGTGATACAGGGAGGCAAGGACTCAGAATGGCCCAGACTACAGGGCTCCCTGCAAGCCTGGGGATGTGGCCGCACCCTGTGTCCTTAGGGAGGGATGGAGCTCTGGGGTTGACAGACCTGGGCTGACTCTGGGGTAAGAGGGAGAATGACCAACAGTGGTGGCCATTGCAATGTTTCACACGTGTGGGGTTTCACAGTTTACAGAGGGCTTTCGTACCTGTTAGCTCAGGAACAGGGAGAGGGTGGAGACATTTAGTTGCCTCTACCACATCTGCTTCCTGGAGGGCCTTAACCCTGACCCTCCCATTTCCCCTCCCTCTTTCCGGGACTGAGCACTTGTGATGGCTATGTGGCCTCGAGCAGATCTAGAGCGGGGGTGACAGCAGGGATGGGTTCTGGAAGCATGCTCCTCAGAGCAGCTCTGCCTCCTCTCCCTTAATCCTGCCCCCCTCCCTCCCAGAGGCGCGGTCCTACACCTGGCTTCCCTGGGTTCCCAGGAAGGCCGGGGAGGCAGAACCCCTCTTTCTGTGTCTCCCAGAAGGGAGGAGCTCTGGGCTAGGAGGAGAGCTGAGCTTCTGGTACCTATTAGCATCACAATAATCTGTTTCTTTCCTCACTTGTTCTACCTGCTGGCCACACCCCCAGCTTTTCCGTCTTGCTCTGCCAAGGGCACTGTGGGTCCACCAGCCCCGAAGGTCAGAACCTGTTTCCCACACTGAGTCAGATCGCCACCTCTTTCCTGACAGATGGCACACGGGGCAACACCAGTCCTGACCTTGGTAAATTGCCCCGATGTTCCTCTACCAGCCCGTGAGAATCTTTCCAACTTGGGGATTCTAGCTGCAGAAACTGCACCCAGTCTCTGCAGCCTGCCCTGGGCTGTCCAGGGATGTGACAGAGGCAGAGGAAAAGTATGTGGAAGCCCAGAAGACCCATGTTTTTGACAAGAAATAGGGGCATGTATCAAAGATCAAGAGTGGTGGGCCACAGGGGAGAACTGCCTCTCGTGGAGAGATGGCACAAAGGGGCCAATAGGAGACACCGTGGACTTCAAGTGTAGGGTGAGGAAGGGGAAAGTCAGCTGAGCCCAGGTGTGTGGATCTGGTCTGGCTACCTGGAAAGTACAATTAAGTTTGATGTATGTGATTCTGAACTGATGAGACTGGCAGATCAGGACACAGATGTAGCTTTTGTATGTTGGGTGGACTCACCTAGAATTTTCAGGCTAGGACATAAAAGTGTGAGTTAGATGGTCCCACCTATTTGAAACAATGTCCTATTACAACCCAGACCCACAAGACATTGTCCCTTAGGAGTCACAGAAAGAAGTATGGGGTACTGTGAGAGTAACAGTCCAGCATCATGAGAAATCTGTCTTTAATTAATTAATTAAGAGAGCATGATGGGGAGAAAGGGTGGAGGGGGAGGGAGACAGAGAATCTTAAGCAGTTTCCAGGCTCAGGATGGAGCCTGACACGGAGCCTAATGTGGGGCTCGATGTGGGGTGGGGGAGCTCGATTTCATGACCCTGAGATCATGACCTGAGTCAAAATCAAGAGTTGGACGCTTAACTGACTGAGCCCTGCGGGCGCCCCATGCAAAATGAGAAGTGTTATGGGGAGGGCTGCACGGTACAGGAAGAGTGGTAGAAGGTACTGCAGTCTGGAGAATTTGATGTCATCTCCTGGCATCAGGTGACCCTTTGCCTGGAGAGTCAGTGGGGAACTAGAAGAAAAACATATAGTCAGATTGGCTGGGGCACATCCAGGGTGCAGAAACTAAGTCAGGGTAGGTGTGGTTATGCTGTGGTAATAACCACAAAATCTTGGTGGCTCACGATAACAAAGGTTATTTTTCATTTATACCACGTGTCTGTTGTGTGTTGGCTGTAGGTCTGCTCAGCGGTTTTCGCTCCTGGGCTGATGGACAAATGATGGGACTTTTTGATCTGGGACTCTGACGGTGTCATAGCAGAGGGAAAAGAGACGCCATGACTCACTCACTGATCCTCAGCACTTCTGTCTGGAAGTGACACCTGTCACTTCTGCTCACCTTTCATTGGCCAATGCAAGTCCTCTGGCTGAGCCTAAACTCTCCTGGGAGAGCAAAGGATAATTCTCCCCTGATGACCAAAAATAAAGTTTACCACAGAAAAGGTCCTAAAAGTCAGTTTCTGCTTTAAGCCATAATCTAGCCACGAAGCTGGCTTCTCAAGCTATTGCTTTTCCTGGGTCGGGGTGTGTGTGTGTGTGTGTGTGTCCTTTTCAGGACCATGTTTGAGGCATCAATATTTCTCTTATCTCCATAAAATGAAGTGCCACAAAATTGTAGTTTTGAAACATCCTGTTGTCTGGTTGGGGGTGTTTAGGGCTGTGGTTTATTTTTGTCCAGGGAGCAGGTCCATCCCCAAACACCCTGACCTGGCCAGGTTTTGGCTCTCACTGTGCTGTTGTAAATCCCAGGGGCTCCCCTCCATCGGTATCCGCAACTGCCTTGCTTTTGGTGTGTGTACCCATTCTCCCTGTTTGACTTGCTCCAGGGACCCCCGGACTGCCAAGGGGGGAAGGGAAGGGCACATGCCTGGCAGGGGAGGAGGACCTCACCCCTCTCCTCACAGTTCAGTTGGTCTGAGAAGTATAGAAATCTGTTTTCTTTGGGATGTGGCTCAGATATTTTCATTTCATGGAACCTGATGCCTCTAAATCCCAGATTTTTTTTTTTTTTCTTTTTTCTTTCCAGGCTGGAGTGCCTCTGGTATGAAGTGACAGTCTGGAGAGTATTAGCAGCCACCCCTTCTTTCTGGGTCAGGATCAGGCTTATGTAATTAGAAGTCTGAAGAGGAGATGGGGAGACAGTCAGACTCACCCCGGCCAACAACCTTCCCCCACAGCCTTCTGGCTGGTTGTCACAGAATTCTAGAGCAGGAAGAGACCTTGTACCTAACGACCTCTCCTCCATCTCCTCCCAACTGGACATTTGAACATCATGAGGACCAAAATGCGACCCACTTGTCCTAGGTGTCAAAGGCGGGGCTTCACATGACCCCATGGGCACCCCATATCCTATCCTTCAACTAACTTCCAGATTGCTTCCCTCCACCCCTCCCCATCTCCTCCAACAAGATAAACACATCTGTGACCCCATCCTGAGGGGACCTGGGGGAAGGAAGGAGGGAGGAGGGATCCTCCCCAGTGCAGACAATCACGGACTCGGCCTTGACTTGGGTTGTTATAATAGGACTTGCCTCTCTTCTCCAGCTGGTGGGAGTACTGACCCCGGGGGAGCTCAAGTCCTGGGGGAGGGAGAAGCTGGCCAGGGAGAAAAGATAAGAGAGAGAAGGGGAGGAGTCTGGCCAGCTCCCACCTCCTGGTTGCTGTTCCAGCCAAGTGGCTGAGCTGGAGAAAGAAAACTGATAACAGATAAGGATGCTTGCTTTCCTGTGGCCTTGTTTACCTAAGCTTGAGTTCTTGCTGGTGCCTGGGGGTGGGGTGAAGGAGCCTTGTGGGTAGAAGGCAGTGTGGGGTTCCTGGACTGAAACTTGGTTTCAGCTGCCTGAGGTCTGAATGGCTCAAGGATCTTCTCTTACCTCCCAGCACCCCCTCTGCCCAGACTTCCTGTGCGAGGCCAGCTAGACAATGGCTCAAGTTGAAATACGAGGCTTTCCACGCTTGGAGTAGGGCCTTTCACCCCAAAAGCAGTGGGCTTGGTGATTCTGCCTCTCACCTGGCCTCCTGGGTGTCTGGGCCCCTGGGTAAAGATCTCCAGCCCCAACAAGCCTTATGGTAACCTCCTTGAGCTAATCTAAATATTCTCTGCCTTGCTTTTTCTGCACGGCATTCCTCAGCCTCCCTGAAAGAAATGGAGTCTGAACTATTATCTGAGGAGCTGAAAACCATCAAAGGGCAGTCACTATGTGCTGGGGAATAGGCACAGAGTAATGAAAACAAAACAAAACAAACAAACAAACAAAAAAACAAAAAACACAGACCCAGCCCATGCCTGCATGGAGATTCAAACCACTTAAATGATTCTGTGAAACATGGGCCAAGGCAGGATGTGCTGTGGAAGCACCTAGAAGACACCTCACCTTCCTGATGGTTGGGAAAGACTTTCTGAAGGATGAGCAGGATTGTCTCGACAGCTGAGAGAGAGACAGGGAAAGAGCATCCCAGGCAGATGGAAGCACTGGGGAGGAGAAAGAAAGTGGGGTATGCGGGGGTTGTGGGGAAGAAAGTAGTGGTGTTTCGTGAGACCCAGAGTGGGAAGGAAGCAGTAGTAAGAGATGAGGCTGCAGAGGCAGGCAAGGATGAGTAATGGCAGGCAGAGAGAAGGAAGAAGGGGGACCTGGGGGGAGGAGAAGAATGGGAGCAATGGCAGACGGGTTGGTGTGGGAGATGGAAAGACTAGGAGACTTTCCTTTACAGAGAAATGATAACCACAGTCATTTCTGAGATACTCTTAGCTGGTAACTCTTGGGGCAGAGCCCTTGCCAGGCTCAGCTGGTGGCCTTCAAGTGTCAGTGCTCCCCAAACACTTGTGGGTTTGGGGCTGCCTCCCGTGGATTCCTCTTGGCCTCAGCCTCATTGTGGTAGGCATCTTTCTGGTCCCTCAGCCCAGCCCTGGGTGGTGTGACAGGACACCAGACTGGGGATGTAGTCCTGAGTGGTCAGCGGCCCTGAAACAGCTCACCAGGTAGGAACCAATTCCTTTGAAGCTGTCTGCATCTGCCCACCATCCCCATCTTGCCCTCGTAGAGCAGCAGTTAGAAGGATCCAGAATACCTTTCTAACCGAGCTAAAATACGAGGCTTGAGTCACCCCCAAGACCCATCAGCAACTCTTTCATTTGCCCCCTACTCATCCTTTCCCTCCTTCCTTCCCTTCGATAGTTATTGAGGGCTTATCGACTCTCTGGAACTAGCACACACTAGGTACCTTCATTGGCTCGAGCTCTATTTTTAATCCAGGAAGTCCCAGAGCTGGTAACACTAAGTTTAGTGGGTCAGGGTACAGGTTCCAACATCACATCATGGGGGTTCAAATTTTCTAACCACCTCATTGACCTGGAGGAAATCTCTTTTACACCTCAGTTTCCTGATCTATAAAACAGGTAACAATAGGACCTATTGTGTAGGCTTTTGGTGGATTAAAGGAGAGATTCCTGTATAAGGTTTTGTGTACAGTAAGTCACTGAATATTAGTTACTACTGTTTATATACGTCAGCTGCTTACTTTGGAACAGGAAATTGTTAGGAGGGAATCTTTTTGGAGTTTTTTACTGAGATGGTAACACAACAGAGTTAAAGCTATCTGTGCTAACAGCAACTATTTTTGTATTCACTTCCAGTATTTATTATGATGATCATGATAATAAAAATCCAGAAGTGCATAGAACTTTAGGTTTTCTTTTCATCTACTCCAGCAAACCTGCTATATGTAGATTCAGGAAATGACCGTGGTGTATGCAATTCTCGCCCATATCCACGCTGAGATGTGAGAATGCTGGATTTACATTCCGTTCCATCCCTTCCATCTTGTGTGATTGTGGATAACATCTTGGAAGCCGTTTCTCCTCATCTGTTTGACGGAGATGATAGTATCCTTTCTGGGTTATGGAAAGTAGCCCGAATATGGGCAAATGCCCAACACATAACAGAGAATTAGTAAATGCTAATTCCTGTCCCTCCCGGATGTAGTGTGGGGTTCAGAAAATGGGAGGTACCAAGGGTTTTTTATCCCCAGGCTGGCCCAAGTCCTCTCCAGCCTTCCCATAGGAAACCCCCAACCTACCTGAGAGGACCAGAAACTCTGTTTTAAAGAAGTAGAGGGGGTCAGCCACCCTCTTGTTCTCTCTCTGAGACCAGTGCAGGGAAGGGTCGGGGGCCATGTCAGCTTCCCCAGCTGGCCCAGTGGAAGGGACCTGGGAGTGGGAGAAAGCAAGGAGGAAACACTGTCCTGGGAGCCCTCTTGGGGGCTCTGTCCTCTGTGGTCAGTGTGGCCTGACAGCAGCTGGGGAGAAGAACTGTGGCACGGGCTGGTGGGTAAGCTGGGGATCTTGGCGCTCCCAAAGAGCTGATGGAACAAACCAGACACAATGAGAATCTTCCATGACTGGGGTTTTGCGGCTCCTTAAATCAGGCTGATGGGAGCAACCTGGCTGAGTTGCCTAAATCCCCCTCCACTTCCCCCACAAAGGGACTTTCTCGGACAATAGGAGAATATTATGTTAATAATGAATGATTTTATGGGGTGCCGGGGTGGCTTGGTTGGTTAAGTGTCCGACTCTTGATTTTGGTTTTGGTCATGATCTCAGGGTTGTGAGATCGAGCCCCTGTTGGGCTCCGTTTCCATGATGTATCTGGAGCCTGCTTAAGATTCTCTCTCTCGCTCTGCCCTTGCTCTCCTCTAAAAAAAAAAAAAAACAAAGAGTAAGTTTTTGTTTGTACATTTTAGAAATCACAGCATTCTTTTATATCTGTTTTCTAATTTCTTTTTTTTTTTAAGATTTTATTTATTTATTTAAGAGAGCGAGAGAGAGAGGGAGAGAGAGAGACTGAGAGAGAGCATGAGACGGGAGAAGGTCAGAGGGAGAAGCAGACTCCGGGATCATGACCTGAGCCGAAGACTGTTGCTTAACCAGCTGAGCCACCTAGGCACCCTGTTTTCTAATTTCAATCTTACAAAGAGGCAGAAAGGAAGGTAATATTCCTATTTGACAGGTGAGAAAACTGAGGCTCAAGGGGGCTAAGCCGCCTGACCAAGAGCACACAGTTTCTGAGCTGGGATGGCAAGCCAGGCCTTCTAGTGCCAACGTACTCACAACTGAATAATGAACAGGAGTTCTACAGGTAACTAGTGATTGGCCACTCAAATGATGCAGAACTTTCTTCATTAAAATTTTTAAAAGATGAAAGTACTATCTGGCTCTTAGTCCTCTTCAGATTCATCGACTTCTTCTGGGCTTGGGAACTGCGTGCCCATGGGAAACGCTCTCCGGGGACAGAGAGACATACAGCACTGCACAGCTGGAGGGATTTGTGGCAGCTTGCCCTGTGGAGGGATTTTCAGAGCTGCTTGTTAATAGGTGACTAATTGAGGTTACAAAATCATGCTGTCTGGACATCAGCTGTCACCAACAGGATTAGGAGCCTCTCATCCATTTAGTCTGTCTCTAAGAGATGACACAAGCAGTGTGAATGTGGGGCCTTGGGAAGCCCCATTTTCCTCTCTGGGCCTCAGTGTCCCCATCTGTAAATGGCTAAACCTTGTTCTCTGCTCACCCCTCCCCCCACCTGCCATCCCAATTACCTTAATTTGATTTTCTGTGTGCAGTTGGTGGAACAAACATTTCTGGAATTCCTGGAAACCAGTCTGGCTCTGCTATTACCAAAAGGTGGCTCTGGACCCGTCATTTAGCCTCTCTGGGTCACGGTTTCCACATACAGGAAAGACCGATGGTGGCTCTTTGGGGTCCTTCCAGTTCTAGTGTTCTCTACGGAAGCCAACCACCAGGGGTGGGCTGGGAAGCTCAAGAGGAAAGTGAGGCCTAGGGGTTGCCTGGATGGGCCCGAATGAAAGGACCGAGTGGCTGGGCAGGGGCTCATAGAAGCCAGTGGAGGGAAAGGAGGCCAGGGAGAGGGCCTGGAAGGGCAGAGTTAGGAGCTAGGGCTGGGAAAAGGGGCTCAGAATACCTGGCTACCTCCTCAGGCCTTGTTCGTCCTGCCAGGCTATCTCAAAGGAGGTTCCAAGGCCCAGACACAGGCTGGGGAGATCCTGTAAGGAGGCTGGAGCCAGTTACAGTGAGACAGGCCTCTCTGCCTCTGCAGGCCTGTCTGCCCGGCTGAGCCGGTCTGTCTGAGGCAGGCAAGGAGCAGAGAAATCCCGCAGCTGGAGCTTGCTGGGAAGGCCAGAACTGCCAGGCAAGCACAGGGTTAAAACCATAAGACTTCCCCCTTCTCCCCCCCACCCCACGCTGCTTTCTGGAGGCAGGGCAGTTAAGAGGGATGGGGGAGGCAGGAGGGCTTACAGGATCGTGGCCTAGTGGTTCCCTGCAGCTCTCTGGCATCTTTCCCATGAGGGCTACTGCTCTTCTTTAAAAAAGGGCCCTGGAACCACGTCAAATCCAACTGCTTTGAGAGACCTAGAAACTCAATCAGGGCGCAGAGCAGAGAGGTCTGAGGGCTATATTCTCTTCCCAGCTAATGGGACCTGAGTTTCAGCTCTTGCTACTCCCTCCTAGAAAACTCCATCTCCCCTCCGTGCCGTCATCTTTTAAAGAAGGAGAAGCGTCTCTTTGGCCACCGCTCTCCCTCTGGCTCATATCATGAGAATACATGAGGTCCTGTGGGTCCTTCGTGAGGCCCTAGGAAACTATGGAGGTTTGAGGCTCAAGAAGAGCCCGATGGTGTTATCGGGACTCCTTGGGTCCTGGCCACCATGCTGGTCCCAGGTGGGACGTGGTTAGCCGGGCTCAGGCTGAGCAGGAAGCCAAGTGCACTTCCTTTTCCTCTTAGTACAACTTCAGAAACCTGGGGCCCTCAGTGCTTGGAGTCAGCTAATTCTCCTTGCCCAGCAGCAAGGAGAGAGTGAGGGTCTTGGTTTCCGCACGGGAGCCCCTGAGTCTTCTTAGAAAATGACACATGTCTAAACCATCCTCGTAGGCCATGAGCAACTGAAAGAATGTGACTGCAGGGTCCTTGGCCCTGAGAGGTCAGCACCCTCTGTGATGAGAGGGGAAAAGTTAGGGGGCTTGTGTAAGATGTCTCCTATGAGCTGGAGATAGGTGTCCCAACCCCGGAGCCTGAAGGGGGGCTGCACCCCAACCATGTGACCTTTGTCACACAAAAGCTCTCCGCCTCAGGTTTCACATCTGTAAAACCAGCACTATAGTAATAATATGTGCCTTGCAGGATTGTTGCAAGAACTAAACACGATCTAGAATGTTAGTGGTCCCGGTGGAAGCTTTAGCAAGTTGAAAAAGCTGGATCACTGTTAGGAGAGAGAAGACAGAGTGGAGGGCAAGAGGGGTGGGCAGATGAACTTTCCTAACTTTGAGATGATGTGAACTTGGGTAGAAGTCCAGTGGAGACCCAAAGACACTAGTCTTGGGGTGCAGGTCCGGCCCAGGCAACATTCTTTGGATAAAGTCGTTTGGATTAAAGGGATGGAGGTTGTAGAATAAGCAGGTTCTGGGGCGCCTGGGTGGCTCAGTGGATTAAGCCACAGCCTTCGGCTCGGGTTGTGGTCTCAGGGTCCTGGGATTGAGCCCTGCATATGCCTCATCATCCCTGCTGGGATCTCTGCCTACTTGTGACCTCTCTCTGTCAAATAAATAAATAAAATCTTAAAATCTTAAATCTTAAAAAAAAAAAAAAAAGCAGTTTCTCCCAGGCATCCACCCTCCTTCCCTCAGCCTGCGAACAGCTCATCACTGACATGCTCAGAGCCCAAAGGCCTTTGGAGGCAAGTACGGAGAGGGAGGGCAGGTTCTGTGGTCAGAGCCTAATGCCGAGCACGGGGACTTCTGTTCTCCTGGAAGCTGCTTGTTACATTAACTGGAACAAATTTCTTAACCAGTCATCCCTGGGCAAAGGGTGAGGCAAATAGGTCTTGCTGCTTCTGAGCTGGGTGACCTTGAGCATGTCATTTGACCTCTCAGCCAGGGTTGCTCATCTGTGACAAGGATCATAATCAAGCCTCCTGAGGAATGCTGGTGAGGATGGAAATGCGATCACCGTGTGCTTTGGTCCTGCATGGTGACTGGAAGGGGTGGTCGCGAGCGGCAGCTGCCACTCGCTCATGTCAAGGGGCAGGCCTGGCCACAACCTGGAGTGAGCAGAGGGAGGTTCTAGGATCTTCTCCATCTCAAACATGGCCACTGGGGAGCTTCAGTTCAAGGTACGTAGGGCCACCGGTTCAGAGGGCAAGGCTGAACAACAGGGAGGAATGTTCTCTGTCCAAGTGTCTGATAACTTTGTGGTGCCACCTTAAGAGAAATCGGTTTGGAGCCTCAGTTCTGTAAACTGTGCAAGTCCTACCCCCTTCCGAACAGAAGGAACAAATGAGAATTAATTAGTAAACGTGGCTGTCAAACGTGGTTGGTGTTGTTATTAACTTAATGTGTTTGTTTAAAAGGGGAGCGGGCCTGCCCCTGCCTGGGCATGGGAGCTGCCAGCCAGCCAGGTTTGATGGGAAACCCTGTAGATTGTTTCCACATGCGACTTTACAGCACAGATAATTAGTTGCAGCGGTGGAAGGCCTTGGAGGCAAGGACCCAGGGGCTCGGGTGATGGATTTTGCAGTCCTTCATATAAAGCACAGAGGCAGTCCCTCAGGGAAGTTTGGTACCAGGGAGAAGGTGCCCCAGGCTGGGCACCGCTGTCTGGGCCAGCAGGCAGGGTGACGGAAGGTGTGGGGTGGGTGGGGGTAGGAAAAGATGATGCTGAAAGGCTTGTTTGTAATGAACAACCTGAATTTTCTAGAATGGGTTGGTGTGTGAGGGTCGGCAGAAGGCATCTCTGTTTGGAACGCTGCTTTAGTTGACTCTGGCTTTCTTTGGCTTTATTCACTGCTCCTTCTTTCTGTGTGCTGGGCTCCCGAGTATCTTGGTCCTGTCTCCCAAGGCAGAATGGAGTAGTGGCCGAAAGAAAGGGCTCTGGAATCAGACTGCTTGGATTTAAATCCTGGCTCCATGACTTCCTAGCTGTGCGACTTAGGGCAAGTTACGTAACCTCTCTGTGTCTCGGTTTCTTTCATCTGCAGAAGACTTGATTGCAGGGATTGAACAAGTTAACATTTGTAAAGCTTTTTTAGACGGATGCCTCCCTAGCACATGGTAAATGCTACGTGAAGGCCGGTTAAACGAATGAACGGGTTCTCATTGCCCTGATCTAGTGGCAGAGTGGGCTGCTTGGGTTGCCCATGTATTTATACGATTTCCTCTCCCCCACACCATTTCAACACACCGTCTAAAAACAGTATGTTTTCCATGTGCTTTTGAAATTTCATTGCATGGCTCTTTCTGACCCGGTGGCGGCTTGCAAGCTACCTACCCTGAACCCATCATGACTCTGTGCACCAATGGTCTTCCTCGGGATCCCCAGATCTTGCCAGCTGCTGTGTTCTTTGTTCTTTGCAAGGTGATTCCTCATCAGGGAGGGTGAACTGGGCCTCTCTCTACACCATCCTCACTGTGCATCTGCCTTGAGTGTTGGGCATTGCCTGGACCCCAGCAGAGCACCGTTCTTGGGAGGTGTGAGCCACGGGTGTGCTGGGGCGTTGAGGTGTCTGTTTGGGGTGCGGTCAGTGCCTGGAATCCTTAGAGTGCCACGGATATCTGCTGTGATGGTTTGTCATGGAGGCTGAGCCAGAGTCTTGTACGCCTTCATGAGGGGTATTTTATGGATCATCTGCTCAGTTTTTGCCTACTTTGGTGTGACCTAACTCAATATTTTCAATAGCAAAGATGGAACTCTATTGAAAAGAGAGCTGGAAAATAAAAGCCAGTGTAAACCACAAATATAGATAAGTAATCAGCAACTATTTCACCCGGAAACCTGGGCAGACTGTGTGGTTGGTTAAAGGTGTGTATAGGCGTGTTGTGTGTCTATCAAAAATCTTTAAAATGTTCATGTCTTGGGCACGTAGGTGGTTCAGTTGGGTGAGCGACAGCCTTCGGCCCAGGTCATGATCCCGGAATCCAGGGATCGAGTCCAGCATCGGGCTCCCAGCTCCATGGAGAGTTTGCTACTCCCTCTGACCTTCTCCCCTCTCATGCTCTCTCTCACTCTTTCTCTCTCAAATAAATAAGTAAAATCTTTAAACAAAATGTTCACATCTTTCAAAATAATATCACCTCTGGGAAGCCATCCTCAGGAAACGCTACGAAATTTACAAAATGCTTTCTGCACAAAGATGTTCTTCGTGTAGCTGTTTATAAAATTGCAAATAACCAAAACATCCAGCGTTTGGGGTAAGGTGATAGAAAACTATGGCTACACCAGTTCCAGTGGTTTTCAAATTTTTGTAGCTTTGAGTTGCTTGAGAAACCTACTAGAGTGAGGATTCCTAGCCTCCACCCCTGGAGGTTGATGAAATGGGTCTGGGATAAGATCCAGAAATCTGCATTTTGAACATACCCTGTATAATTCCAATGAGATGTTCTGCAGTTCACATTTGAGAAAAGTGATCGACGTAATGGGATTTTTGCAGTTATTTAAAATGATGTTTATAGAGAGATTGTAATAACACGGAGGAATGTTTTAAAATAAAAAAGTATGTAAGATTGTATATATAACTCTGCATCCAATTATGAAATAACACTATGTAAAACAAAGCAAAAATGTATAAAAACGTAAACAGAGGCAGAACCTCAGGGTGGCTGGGTTATGGCGATGTTCTTTTTTTGTTGTTTTTTATATTTTCCAAAATTTCTGAAACTGAGTATTATTTTTATGATAAACACCATAAACGTATATGTTTAAAGCAGAAATTGTTCTTTTCGCAACAAATTAAGAGGCTCCCTGTTTTGGGGAACTCATACTCTGAGGGGTTTCATTTTGTCCGTAAACAGACTAGGACCCTGAGGCAAAGCAATGCTGGGTTCTTCATCTTCTGGGGGGCCTGGACCCTTCTTCAGTTAATAAACTTCCAGAGTTATCCAGCGCACAGTTGTCCCCTCCCCCCACCCCAGTCATTGTTAAGAGCTTCCGCCTAAAGAATTCTTAGCATGGGATGGGATGGTGGGTTATTTTGTGGAGCTGGACCATTTCAATGCAGGTCTCTTGAGAATATTTTCATTGAGATCACGGTTCATGCAGGACGGTGAAGTCCTATCTCAGGGAGTTGGAGATGGAGGGAGCACAGCTGTTTTCTGAGAGACTCATGCATGAGCGTGCTAGCGGCACCCGCCGTAAGAAGCACCACCACCGACCACGTAGCTGAAACCATAGAAATTTCTTGTCTCTGTCCTGGAGGTTGGAAGTCCGAGACTGAGGGTCAATAGAGTTGCTTCCTTCTGAGGGGCCCGAGGCGAGAGTCTGTTCTGGGCCTTTCTCCTGGGCTCATTGACATCTTCCTCGCCCCTGTCTTCACATCATCTTTCTTCTGTCCAGGTTTGTGTTCAAATTCCCTCTTCTTAGAAGGACACCAATCATATTGTATTAGAATCCACTCTCATGACCTCATTTTAACATAATCAACCTCTTTAAAGATCCTATCTCCAACTGTGATCACATTCTGAGGTGAGGGGAGGTGAGTCAGAACTTCAGTATATGAGTTCTGGGCTGGGGAGACACACAGCTCAGCCCAGAGGAAAGCTTTACTGAGCAGAAGATGGTAGAATGTAGCAGGAGTCCAGTGGGTCCCCAACAAGTCAGACTGAACTGTTGGAATGTGTCTGGTAGCTTGAAAATGGAAGGTTCGAGGCAACGTGAGCTGTTTTTCCCTGAGCCCAGGCCAGAGAGAGCGTGCTCAGGCCTGGCTTGCTACATGTCTGGTGCTGCTGATAGGTATGTGCCCCTGCCATGGAGACAGAGCCTCAGCTTAACCCGCTTCTCTCCCCGTCTGGTGGTTGGACTTTCCAATCACATGACCAGGGTTGGGGGGTGTTGGGGCAGGAGCCTGTCCAAGCCTCCCCTGCAGAAACGGGAATAAAAATTCCTGTCCTGTCTATCTCACAGGCTGTTGGAGATAAGGTAAGGAAGGTGCTGTGTCAACTGCAGAGCTCTTTCTGTCCCCACTAGTTAGGTAGTGCAGGGAACATCCTGTCTCACTGGGAGCCGGTGGGCATGAGCCTCTGAAGGCTTTCGGTTCACTCCTGCTCAGAAACCGCGTTCAAGAAGGTGAGGCAGCTTGTTCTCTGATCGTGCCATATGTTTGTTGATAAAGCACCATCGTAAGGCCCCTTGCCAAAGGCCTCCGGACATTGTTAAAAAAAATAAATAAATAAAAGCACCTTATTGTGAAAGTCACATATGTTCCTTATATGAACATTTATAAATGGGATATTAAAAAAACAACAAATAAAAATTCCCCATTCCCTACCCTTCTACCTCCTTCCTACCATCTGAAGACACCCCCTCGGCCCCTGCCCTCATGACTTCGTATCTTCCTCTGATTCCTATGCATATACGAATCTGTATGTACATACTTTAAAAAAATGGTAATTTGGTTCATACTGTTTGAAAACTTGTGTTTTTAACCTAATGAGTACCTGTAGCCTTCTTTTCCACATCATTTCATGTAGATGGATCTCGAACCTTATTTTAAAGTGCTGTATAGTATTCCATAAAACAGATACACTAATGTGTTATTTAACCGTTCCTTCTCTAATGGACTTTTAAGTTATTTCCAGTTTTAAAAAACATGATGAAAATGACTGTGGTGAATATCTGTGAGCACTTTGGTGAATGGCCCTCTGTAGGATGAAACTCTAGACTTGAAGTAAGTGACTCAAAGGGGATATTGACACATTTAAAATGTCCATAGGTTTTGTAAATTGCTCTCCAAAACAAAACAAAACAAAAAAAGATTGTATCAATTTACACTTTCTCCAACAGTTTCTGAGAATCTGTCTTTCCCGATATCCTTGCCAGCAATGGACGTTATGCTCTTTTTTTGCCATGCATTCTCTAGAATGTCAAGGCTGCCTATTTTTTTGAGATTATGTTCTTTCATTATCTTCCCAGAGGTACTCAAAATCATGATCACAGGCCTATTGGAGAGAAGCAATAGGGTCTAAGACCACAAGGACTTGTCAACAATTTACTTCTCAAGGAGTCTTTTGAGCACTGGGAGCTTATCCAAGGGGGACCGGGATTTTCAGCCTGAACTGGGTTATTGCACAGACCCACAGAGAAGCTCCTGTCTGTCTTTCTTTTCCTGTGAGAGAGGAAAAAAGAAATGAAGGCAAGTTTGAGCATCCAACCAGACCCACTGACCTTGAAACAGTTCTCTAGCTATCTGTCTCTCATCTGATTGTTTTTTCTGCTTCTCTAAATAGTGCTTATGGGGGGGGGTGCCCCTATGAAATGCTTAGAGTCAATCAACTCCTTATCAGCTGGGAAGGCTGGCCTTGCCTAAGCTCATTCACCCCTGATCGTATGAGGACACAGCGGACACTGGCCGCTGCCCAACCCGGGGGGCGGGGGTGGGAGGGTGGGGGGGCGGTGGGGGCAGGCCAAATGCCTCGTTAGGATACCAGTCATCCTGGGGCCCCAAAGCAATGAGGAAAAAAAAAATGTAGTTCTGATAAAGTTATCCAGAATATTGTGTTTGGAAACACATAGAAAGAAGCAGTTTTTGTAACTGAATAGATGCAGGTTTTTCATAGTGTTTTTCTCTTGAATCCCACCACAGATGGTGCCATATGTCTGGGGCTTAGGATTCGGTCTGAATCGGCTCCTCTGGTATTTTCTCCCAGCCCCAAGTCATGGCAGATTAAGTGTGCTCTGAGGCTCTGGGATTTTCCAGTCTTTCATGGAGGCCCTGCCTGCTGCGATCCTTGAAATGGGGCTTCGTTGTTTCAGTGATTGGTTCAGAATAACTACATCACAGGGCAGTGGTGGGGATTTCACTGAAAAGCATGTGAAGGCACCTGACAGTGTCGGTACTCAGGCAATGTTAATTTCCTCCCCTCTTAGAAGCTTGTTCCATCTGAATCATGGGATTGACAGGGCAGGACTTTGAAGACTTTCAGAAGTCCTTTATTGCTTTAGATGCAAAGTTCTAGAAAAACAAAAAGGGAGAGGTGTGAAATTGGCATTTTACTACCTTCCCTTGAGGCCGTAGCCTGTACGGTGCCCACCACAGGGTCCTTATAAGCAGTTTTTCATTGAGATGAGCTGAATTGAATCAAATCACTCTTGTCTTCACTCTGTCCAAGGTGAAATATGTGTGATTCATGGGGCAAAAGCTTTCCTCCTTCCTGGAGCTTCTGAACTTCTGCATTTTCACAACCTATGGAAACTTGCATTCCATGTTGGAGGGAGAGAAGTCAAACTGTGCATCTCCACAATGGGCTAAGCTTGGGGCTGCTTGTTATCTTCCCAACAGCACTAGGAGTATGTTACTTTCTGATCGGAGAGCCAGAGTTCCAAGCATTTCTTCCCAGGGTCACACAGGTGATCGGGGCAGAGCCGGGACTCAGTGGCAGGTCTGCCTGACAGCATTCTGCTCACCACCTCCCTGGCCTTTGGCTGGCCGGAGGGAGTCCATGTCAGGAACAGCAGCTAATTTTTGAGTTTAAGGTCCAAGTAGACAGAGAACCCCAGCTCCCACACCTTCCTGGTTAGCTGGAATGTCAGGCGGCTCAGAAGCACCACTGCTGTGGGATAAAGCTGTGTCATCCCGGGCCCAGGAGTTGGACAGTGAGGGACAGAGAGGGCTCTGTAGGGGTCTCAGTGAGGTGAGTCTGCAGCCTCCTCCACCGCCCAGGCCTTTCCGTGTGTCCTGATCAAGACCCTTCCACAGCAACTTTCTTCAGAGAGGCCCACCCTTTCACTCAGCCCCAAGGGACCACAGTGGCCACTTTAGAACACATCCATTCATGGGTTCTGTCATTCACTCCTTCACCTAGTGGCTGTTCATCGGAGCCCCACGTGTGGGCCTCCCCCATCACTCTGGGTGCTGGGGGTAAAACAATAACAAAGGAAGACACTGTCCTTGCTCTCCAGAGGCTAGCTGGGCAGCAGAGAGATTGCTAAAGTCATCAGTCACAGAGGAAAGGCATGGATCACACTTTCTTAAGTGTGACAAGGAGAAGAAGGTGCCCAGAAATCTAGAAATAACATTTACACTGAGACATAAAGGGCGAGCTGAATTTGGCCAGGCAGAGTGGTAGACAGAGCATTTACATAAACCCACCAGGCTTGTTTTAGTGCTTTACAAGTACTAACTCACTTAATCCTCCTAACAACCCTATGAATAGGTGCTATTATCATCCCCATTTTACGGATGAAGAGCCTCAGGCTCAGAGAGGTTCAATGACTTGTCCAAGGTCACCTACCTAGGGAAAGATCTGAGCCAGGATGGACCCTCATCAGCATATGGGTGGTTCTCAAAACAGGGTCAGGATGGGGTCTCCTGGGTGTGAGCACAGCCCTAGAGCAATAGAACCCTTAGATGGAGCCTGGAGTTAAGGAAGACCTGGCCCAGCAGACTCAAAACAGTACTCAGGAGGGTGGGATCAGAGGCAGGCAGGTCGGGGGCATGGGAGGAAGTATTTCTAGAAGGAAGGAGCTTCACCTGGCCAAATACTGCCGACAGGTCAGGGGTGAATGAGGACTGAGAAGTAACTGGTAGGTACTCTTGTAACCCTTGCAAGAGGCGAATGGTGAAAGCAAAGCCCAATGGTAAAGGGTTCAAGAAAAAAAAGGGGAGGAGAGGAATTTTAAATTTTGAGGAATTTTACTCTAAAAGGAAGAAGATAAATATGGTGGTGCCTGAAGAGTGACCTAATCCCAAAAGATTTTTTTTTTCTTTTTCCAAGATGGTGGTAGTACAACATGCGTACACATGGGGAAGGGCTAGCGTACCCAGCACCCAGCGACACCCCTGGAGAACATGAGGGGTTGGAGTCCAGGGGGAGCACACAGCTGGCCTTGGGCCGGGCTGCTTCGCAGGGGTCTCTGCAGGTGGGCTGACGGCCCCTGCCCCCTGCAGCCTTCCCGGGAGTCTACAGCGGCAGCCCTCGGAGCAGCAGGGCTCCCTCCCCGGGTGTCACCAGCCTTTTGCTGATGGTGCAGGCTGAGGGGAGAGGAGCTGACAGTGGGGGGTGGGGTTCAGGCTCGGCTGCATCCTTGCGGAGCTGCGAGCTGAGTGAGTCGGAGAGGGTTAGCTGCACCAACCAAAGGGAGTTTTCTAGACTTGGGCAGCCCTTGATTTTTCAGGGGCGCTGGGAATCTCTGCTGTCACGTAATAGACTTGGGAGCCACATAGCATCAGGTCATTGGCCCAACAGATAGCCGTGAACCCTATTCCCGCAAGTTTACTTAAACTTACAGTAGAGTTTCTAATGCATAAAATTGGCCAGTCGGTGCCCTGGGGTGATGGACTCCTCTTCAGGGTCTGAACAGACGAAACGCCCAGCCCACAGGAAGCGCTGCAGGTTCCAGCCCAGCACCCCCCCCCCCCACACACATATGGGTACCTTCTTAGCCTGGCTGCGTCTGACGGAGAAATACACAAGACAAAGAGAGGGGAGGAACTACATTGGGAGAGCTTTGAATGCAAAATCAGGGGATTCCCCATTAGGGAAAAATTCCTCTGGTTAAAAAAAAAAAAAGGAATTGGGTAAATGAGGCAGAAACGCGGCGCTGTAAGACACCCGGCACACCACAGGCCTGCTCACTTCATTAACCACTTTCTCATGTAAAAAAAAAAGAAAAAGTCTCAAAAATAATACATAGGTAGATAGCCCCCACCCTCCACCCAGGAGAACGTGTGTCGATTTCTCTTTGCCCCAATTTATTGTAGGTTGTATTGTAAGTCGTCTTCCTACAAAGTAATAAAATGGAAATGTGGGTTTTAGGTATGCTAATGTTTCCGGCTGGCTGAGCTTGAATTCCCAGCCGGTTACGGGGCGAGGGGCCTACGAGGAAGCTGTGGGAACCGAGTGGGGGGTGGGTAGTAGAAGGGAAAACAGAAGTTCCCCATTGTTTCAGTTTGAGAAAACCGGGATTTGGGAAACCGTGTGATTTGATGTGAGCAGGAGACCTCAGAAGGGAATGTATCCATTAATTGTCCAGAGGCAAGTGGGCTTTCAAAGAGCTGAGAGCAGTGAGCAGCCCCTTCGGATAGTCTGTCCAGCCACACAGTAGGAGAAGAGGAAAGACCTGCTTCACCTCCAGGCAGGGGCTGGTGCTCTGCCTCTGGGAGGCTGAGCTTGATTCCTCTTGAAGCACCCCTAGCCCCGGAAATGGAGCCCAAAAGGGGCCCTCCAGGTCACTGGGAGAAGATCCCATGGTTGCCCCAGCAGAAGGCTGGGAGGCCTTCTGTGAGCTCATTTATTTCCTTCCTTCCTTCCTTCCTTCCTTCCTTCCTTCCTTCCTTCCTTATTTCTTTTTCTTTTTTAAAGTTTCATTTTTAATTCCAGTTAACATCCAGGGTTCTGTGAGTTTCAGGTGTACACTGGAGTGATCGTGAGCTCGTGTTGTCTCAAATCAGTCTTCCAGTTTATAATGGAAATGGGTGGTGAGGGAGGATTCATTTATAGAAATCGGTTAAATTCAAGCTGATTTGGTAAAATAGGAAGTCCGTGTCACTCCAGAGTGGAATCCATCTGGAAAGAAGTCACAAAAGCACGTGACTTGGGTTTCTCCTTTCTGGATGGAAAATCCAACGTTTGCTATACTTTGAGGGCAGGCTGGGCCCCACAGGGACACTCCAGGGCAGCTGGGGAGACCCCAGGGTGGAGGCATGGAGGGCCAGGGAGGGGAGTGTGAGGGTGCCTGGGTGTGCTTGGGGGCCAGACAGTAAAGAGAGGCTGGAAATCTACGATTGGCGAGTTGAAGTTTAATAACAGCTGTGAGCTTCCAAGAGCTTCAGGGAAAGTGATTTGATTCAAAGAGGTCTTGAGGCAGATAGAGAGGATGGAGCAGGGGAAGTCTGAGAAGGAGCTTTGAACTCTGTTTCAGAGATGATGGGCAAGGGGGACCGATGCTGGGGAAGGGTCATCCAATTGGTGGAGAGCCGCAGAGGGGACCAGAAGGGGTTACCAGGTGAGGAGAATTAAATGCAGGTATAGGCTGGGTGGCAACATGTGCATTTGTAACTGTTGCCAGTCCCTGGGGACCTGCTATGTGCTGCCAGACTGTGGCCACCCTGTGTATTGCTGGAACCTAGCATGGTGCCCGCACCTAAATGACACTCTTCCGTTGTGTGTCTGATGAATGAATGGATGAAGAAATATAATAACTAAAATGTCTTGAAGCCACTGTAGAAAACAGAGTGGCGGTTCTTCAAAAAAATTAAATGTATGGTCCAGCAATTCCACCCCTGGGTCTGTACCCCAAAGACTTGAAGTGGGGATTTGAGCAAATCTTGATATCCTTACACCACGTCCTCTCTTCTGGTGCCAAGACAAGACCAGAAGGAGAATCAGAGTAATCAGCAGAGTTCATGCAGGTACATGTATTAAGCACCAGCTGTATACTCAACTCTGTACTCATTACTAAGAAGATCAGATAAGTAGAAACACTACTCCTGCCCTCAAAGAGATGACTTAGTTATGTGGGACTATGCAGCAGATATTGATCTCAAAGGACCTCAGACTGGACAGGACCAACCCCGTGGGCTATGAGATACAGAGGGAGCAACTCAGGGTCGGGGTGAGATAGTGAAAGACTTCTGGAGCCAGGGTTTCCTGGGAAGTAGTCGTCCGCACATATTACATTATGACAGAAAAACCCAAACGTGTAAATATAAACAACATTTGTACAAAGTCACAATCCCTAAACTGCAAGGCTAGGATTCAAAGATCTCAAAGAAAAAAGTTGTGGTTTTTTTGAAGATTTTATTTAATTTTTTGAGAGAGAAGGCCCACACGCGAGGCTCTCGCGAGCTCGGGTTGGGGGAGGGGCAAAGGAATAGGGAGAAACAGACTCCCCCGTGAGCCCGGCTCCATCCCAGGACCACTGACTGAATCATGACATGAGCCAAAGGCAGATGCTTAACGGACTGAGCCACCCAGGCACCCCCACCCCCAAAAGTTTTACTTTGTTTTTTTGCTGTTATTATTTTGGGCCAAATATTATCTGGCAGCAGAACTTGGCCTGAACTGGAGAGGCTCTTTACTGTTCTTACTTAAGCCCCTCTGAGTGAATATTGATGGGTTCACTGCAGAATACTGAGTGTGTCCTGACGGTGGGGCACTGCCCCGGGGGCCCACCGAGGGTGGTATGTTAAAGATGGTTATGGATCATGACTTTCTAAAATAAGAAAAAAATAAGTGAGGGGCACCTGGGTAGCTCAGTCATTGGCTCAGGTCATAATCCCAGTGTCCTGGGACCAAGCCCTGCATTGGGCTCTCTGCTTGGCGGGAAGCCTGCTTCTCCCTCTCCCACTCCCCCTGCTTGTGTTCCCTCTCTCACTGTCTCTCTCTCTCTGTGTCAAATAAATAAATAAAATCTTAAAAAAAAAAAAAAAAAAAAGAAAAAAATAAGTGAACTAAGTGAGACAAGGAAAGACAAATACTGTATGATCTTACTTACACGTGGAATCTAAAAAAACCAAACACAGAAAAACCAACCAAATTCATAGATGCAGAGAGGAGACTTGTGGTTGCCAGAGGTACAGGTTCAGACAGAATAGGGGAAGGTGGTCAAAAGATACAAACTTCCAGTTATAAGATAAACAAATCCTGGGGCTATAAGGCACAGCAAGGCAACTATAGTTAACAATCGTATGCTGTACATTTGAACATTGCCAAGGGGCACTGGGTGGCTAAGTGGGTTAAGCCTCTGCCTTCGGCTCAGGTCATGACCTCAGGGTCCTGGAATGGAGCCCTGCTTTTTGCTCAGTGGGGAGTCTGCTTTCCCCTCTCCCTCTCCCTGCCTCTCTGCCTACTTGTGATCTCTCTCTGTCAAAAAAAAAAAAAAAAAAAAAAAAAAAAAAAGTTGCCAAGAGAACAGATCTTAAAAGCTCTCAACACAAGAAAAAATAGTTGTAATTATGTGTAGAGATGGATGTTCACTGAACTTTACTGTAGCAATCACTTCACAATATATACATCTATCAAATGATGAAATTGTATACCTGAAACTAATACTATGTTATATGTCAATTATATTTTAACTAAAAAAAAAAAAAAAAAATCTTTGGACCAAGAGTTCACAGGTCAGATCATGTGACCCAGGCATTTTGCCAAATGCTTTCCCCACATTACCTCACTTCATCCTTATAGCAGCCTTACGAGACAGGTCCTATTACCTATGGCCATTTTGCAGATGAGAAAACTGAAACCAGAGAAAGTAAATAGCTTGCTCAAGGTCACAAATTTGTGAGTGATGGGTCCTGGTTGGAAGCAAAGGTTGTTAGTTTCTAGTAGCATCTCAGTATGGCCTTGGTGGGAAGAATTTCAAAGTGAAGAAGGACCAGATTATGGAGGCCCAGGAGGAAAAAGCTGGAGGGGAAAGGGAACCCCAGATCTGGGCTATCCATCTGGGTGTTGATAAGGAGGGGAGTACAGGTGAGGGTCTGAAGTCACCCCCAGATCAGGCAGGACAGGGTTTGGGGTGTTAGAATAGCTGGACCTCTTAGGGGAGTCTGGGCTCCCTGTGGCTAAGGCTGCTATTTGGAGAGCACAGGACACCAGAAAGCCTGGGTCCCCAACCTTGGCTTTAACTCCCAGACATAAAGGGCCCCCCTTAGGCCTGCAGCCATTCCACTTTCTGTTGAAAGAGGAAGCAGCCCTAGAAGATCCCCTTTACCCACTCTCTGTGGTGTGAAGAAGAGGAACCTGGATCTGATTTGGATTTTTTGAAGAAATCTTGCTTTAATGTGGACCAATCCAACTTCTTCATTTGCTGTCCCAACAAGGACTGTGGTAGCTGTGCCTCCTCAGGGACTGGCCAAGGGGACTCTCTCAGCCAGGGACCCCTGAGGGTGGAGTTTCCCAGCCCTGGCTCTGTGACTCCTTGGGATGCCTCTAGTTATCTCTGGGGCTACTGGAAGATTCTTAAGGCAAAACTAAATATTGAAATAAATTGACTGCAAAAATAGACCTATGATAAGAAATAAGCCTATTCCAATCAGTATTTCCTTGAAAAGGAAAGGGGAGAGAGACTTATAATATTTTTTAAAAGATGCCAGTATTCCAGGGATGCGTGGCTGGCTCAGTTGGTGGAGCATGCAACTCTTGATCTCAGAGTTGTGAGTTCGAGCCCCACACTGGGCATGGAGCCTACTTTAAAGATAAAAAAAAAAAAAAAGAAGATGCCAGTATTCTAAAAACGGTCATCCATCCATTCTTCTTTTTCTTTTTTTTAAAAATTTTATTTATTTATGTATTTGAAAGAGAGGGAGTGAAAGAGCTCACAGGAGCAGGGAGGGAGGAGCAGAGGAGGAGGGGAAAGAATCTCGTGCAGACTCTGTGATGGGCTCAGAGCCTGAGGCAGGTCTCCATCTTGCAACCCTGAGATCATGACCTGAGCCGAAACAAAGAGTCAGATGCTTAACAGACTGAGCCACCCAGGCACGCCAAAACTATCATTTGTTTGAAAAAATGGCTCCAACAATTTCCTCACTGTATGACTTTGGCCATGTCTCTTAAAGTCCTAATGAGGTAGGGCTAAAGATGGTCCTGCCAAGGTTGCTGGGAGGATTAAGCGAGATGGGGTTCATGAATGTGCTTTGTGAATTACAAGGCATTACACAAAGGCAAGAGATGAATGCCGCTGGGTCATCTTCCAGAGCAGAAAATCCTACCATCTTACCTGTACTGATTCTCCTTTCCTGATGGAGGAGGGATCTGATAGGTATCATTTGGAGTTATTCAATCCATACTTCCTTTCTCTAGTCCTCAATTTCCATATTAGGGTAAGCCAGGCCATGCGGCAGTGATAAAGAAACATCCACGTTTCAATGTCTTACCACAATCAAACTTTATTTCTTGCTTTGATGAGCATGGGTAGGACCTCTTCCATCTTGTCCCCATGCTGGCAGAGCCTATGGGCTGTAAGTTCACAATGGCAGGGAGAGAGAGGGATGGGGGAGAACATCATCTCTTAACTGTTTGGATTCAAAAGGGACACATGTCACATACAGACTATTGGCTATAATTAATCACACGATGCCTACCTCCCTGCAAGGAAGACTGAGAAATGCAGGGGAGCACATGGATAGTCAGTGAACGCAAATGGGCTTTGTCATGGTTTCCTCAGCATTCAAGTGGGAGGCTTGGACCACAGGACCTCAGAGTAGCCATCACCCAGCTCTAGCCTTCTGGGATTATGTGAGCCAGACCCCCAGAAGTTGATGACCTATGGTGAGTGTTAGTGTCCCAGGCTACTGCACACGAGCTTCCACAGGAAGAACTATAGACCACCCTCCAAAAAGTCAATTTCGCTTTCCTCGCTGTCTCCCAGACCCATCTCTGCTGCTCCTCCATGCAGTCCCAGATTGTCCAGCCTGTGCTGTAAGAAGGCCTACAAGTGGCTCCACACCAGGGCATGCGTTTTGCTTTCTGAAAAATTGGGACCCGCCTTGACGCAGAACATTGATGAAGAGCTGACCGCCAGGCTGCAGGCTGGTCGGGACCCTCTGGAAGCCCTGGGTCCCAGAATCCACTTTGTCTCCAACGTCTCTAGAGGAACTTAGCCATAACTCTAAAGACCTCCTCCATATGCTTCCTCCTATTTCCCTCTTGATCTGTGTCCTTCCCACTCCTCTTCCCTCCCAGTCTGGTGGAATCTGAACTGCTCTTAGCAGAGATGATTAAAAATGGTCTACGTGCATTTAAAAGGCGTGGTGAGGGGGCACCTGGCTGACTCAGTCAGTGAAGATGGTGACTCTTGATCTTGGGTTGTGAGTTTGAGCCCCACACTGGGTACAGAGATTAGTTTTTAAAAAAATCTTTAAAAGACATGGTAATCACTAGGATCCTGCATGGGTTGCCCAGGAACAAACTTCGGCTCCCTTCCTTTTTTTCATGCAATGTCTGGATTGGACAAAGATCAGGAATGGGCCATAGATATATTTTTAAGTTTCAGCACAGGCAGGCCATAAACTCCCATGCACTCTCAGGAGAGGAACTGAAGGCGCTCAGCTGAGCCCATGTGATAGCATCATGTCACATGCTGCTGGTCTGACTCTGTGCACGTCCCAGCTGTGATAACTGGGATTCTCCCTTTTCCAGGAGACTCAGTATCCACCTTGGATCTCTGCTCTATTATAGGGTTCTTATCATGGTAGCCTTGCCTATGTTCCTCTCGGCAGGAATGTCAGAGGTCTTAGAATATTGCTTTTCCTCGATCACTTATCACCTTTGAGTAGCCTGCTGGCTAGAATGTGGGCCCTGACTTGGTGAGAGAGTACTGACTCTAAGTACTTCTGCAGCTGGGTGTAGGCTTCCAGTACTGCTGTGTCTGTGCTAAAGTTCTTTGACATTGCTTCCATCCAGAGGTGGGATCTGTGTTCCTCCCCTTGAATCTGATAGTCTTGTGAGGGCTTTGATCAGTAGAGTATGGAGAAAGTGATACTCTGTGACTTCCAAGGCTAGTTCATAAAAGGTCCTACAGCTTCAGCTTCTCTTAGAATACTTGTTCTTGGAGATCAGCTGCCATGCTATGAGACACCCCAGCCACATGGAGAAGTCACATGGAGGTCTACATGAGCCCAGCCTGTGGGTCATCCCAACACTGGTACAAGACATGTGAACAAAGACACCTGCCTTCGTTCCTTGGAATACAGATCACTTTGATTTTTTTACTGATATTTTGTTTATTGTAATTTATTAAAAAATTTTTATATTAATTTTTTTAAAAGATTTTATTTATTTAATTGACAGAGATAGTGGGGCGCCTGGGTGGCTCAGTGGGTTAAAACCTCTGCCTTTGGCTCAGGTCATGATCCCAGGGTCCTGGGATCAAGCCCCACATCGGGCTCTCACCTCAGCAGGGAGCCTGCTTCCTCCTCTCTCTCTCTCTGCCTGCCTCTCTGCCTACTTGTGATCTCTGTCTGCCAAATAAATAAATAAAATCTTTAAAAAAAAAATTGACAGAGATAGAGAGCACAAGTAAGCAGAGTGGTAGGCAGAGGGAGAGAGAGAAGCAGGCTCTCCGCTGAGCAGGGAGCCCAAAGTGGGGCTCGATCCCAGGACCCTGGAATCATAACCTGAGCCGAAGGCAGCCGCTCAACCAGCTGAGCCACCCAGGCGCCCCAAACATTAAAAAATTTTAATTTAAGTACCATTGACATATGATATATTAGTTTCAGGTATACAACATAGTGATTTGACCATTATATATACATTATGAAACGCTCGCCATGATAAGTGTAGCTACCATACAAAGTTATTATGATATTACTGACTATATTCTCTATGCTGTACTTTCTTCCACGTGACTTACTTGTTTTATAACTAGTTTACACCTTTTAATTCTTTTCACCTATTTCGCTTATCCCCCTACTCTCCCAAAGAAGCCTTTAGATAACTCCAGCCTCTACTCTTCAGGTCCTTCTGCCTCCACCTGTAGCCGAGTTTTCCAGCTGGAGCCCTCAACATGGAGCAGAGAAAAGCCATCTCTGGGGGGCACCTGGGTGGCTCAGTGGGTTAAAGCCTCTGCCTTCGGCTCAGGTCATCATCCCAGGGTCCTGGGATCAAGCCCCACATCGGGCTCTCTGCTCGGCAGGGAGCCTGCTTCCCCTTCTCTCTCTCTGCCTGCCTCTCTGCCAACTTGTGATCTCTGTCTGTCAAACAAATAAGATCTTAAAAAAAAAAAAAAAAGCCATCTCTGATACGTTCTGTCCAAATTCCTGACTCACAGGATTTGTGAGCCTGATAAAACGGATGGTGTTTTATATCACTGAGTTTGAGTTGGTTTGCTCCATAGCAAACAGGAAAACCACCCTGTCCCTCTGCCCTTAACATGAAGATGAGCAGATCACTGTCAGCTTCTAAGAGGAAAGTCTCTAGCAGCAGGCCGCAGGACCCCTTCCTATCCAATCTCTTTAATGATGACTTATAGGGAGTCCCCACAGCACCCGTGGTAAAAACAACGGAAGGATCATTTGAAACTTGTGGGCATCACGTATTGTGGTATTTAGGCAGGACTCTGTGGGCTGGGGTCTGTATCCTGAAAGATCTCCACTGGCTATAATGAACCTGAACCCTGCACTTAGGTTTTAAAATCCGGATGTATTTGTACAACGTGGATTAGGGGTTAGCCAGGTGAAGGGAAGGTTGACGATCCCGGGTGAGACGGACCCCTGGAGCAACTGAGCGGGGCCTGTGGGTAGAGCACAGGAAGGAGTGACTCGAGATGACACTGGTAAGCATGTAGGGTCATGTCAGAGAAGGTCTCAAGGGCCCTGGTAGGAAAGCTATGAAAGGTGCTGGACCCCGGGGTGGGTTTACCCTGCACCTTTGCCCTTGAGAGCTCAGGCATCTAATGGATCTGACCAGTTACCCCCTTGCATTGCCAATCTTCCTTTCAGATCCTAAAATGGTCCACGACTGGTTAAGCTAACTTTTAAATATACAAGCAGGAACCCAAGGACAGAAAGGGCTGGGCTTCACAAGAATTTATTCTGTTGGATTCTCTGGGGTCCCGCCGACCATCCAGTCCACTCACAGCACTGGACACATAGCACATTGGTGTAACCCCGTGGGGAGACGGCTAGACTGGGGGTCCTCCTGACTCCTTCCCTTGGCAAATCCTGGCAGTGCTCATCGAATGGTTTGTGGTGGGTCCCCATCTCACTTCCAGATGTTGCTGGAAAGGCTGGGGTAGGGAGGACCCCAGATGGGGATGAATTCCTGGGATCACTGTGTCTAAGCGTGGTGGGTTATGAGCCCTGTGGCACATCTTTTTATGCAGACCCTCGTTTGGGTGCAGGGCCTGGGCAGGGTGAGGACCCTGCCAGCATATGACCTCTGGGTGGCTCAGTGGAGGAGGGATGGCACAGGGGCTGGTGGGGCATGGCCTCTGGCTCCCTGTTTATTAAGAGGCCATGTCATAGGCCTGCATGTCAGGGCTGTGGAAAAAACTAGGTGGCCGTGTATGGAAGGAGAGGCCCCCCCTAAACTGCCTTCCGAGCCTTGTGGGTTTGGACAGTGAACATGCCTTTGGAGACTCCAAGCAAGGAGCAGAAGGGCCTTTTCTGTTCCTTGAAATTTAGGATGGAGAGGCCCATCCTGAGATGGCCAGCTTGCGTAGCCACCTGATGCTCTCCTTTACCTGCAGCTGTCACCGTGCAAGGTTCTTCAAAGCAAGCCTGTGCCCACGGCCAGGGGCTCTCCTCTCACCAGTGCTTGGGGGCTGGGCTCCGCAGAGCAGGCAGAGGAGAGGTGACTGTGACCTCTCTCTGAGCAGGTGAATGTGGCAGACTGACTTTTCATAGAACCACCCTTGTTTAATTCTCCCTTGTTTAATTCAGTGATCCTTTGAAACAGGTATTATTCCCATTTTGTAGATAAGGAAGCTCAAACCCTGAGAGGTTAACGGGCAGGACATATTGTTCGTTAGGGGCGGAGCCAGGACGCAACCCTCCGGCCACGTCCACCTGACCCTGAACCCAGGGCTCATAGCCACCTTTGAAAGGTCACCTTTCAAAATGTTGTTTCAAGGAGAGTCATGGACCAGCAGGTGGAGACCCCCTGGGAACAGGAAGCAGTTGAGAGGTGGTCCTGAGGAGTATGGGCCTGGGAATAACCACATGGGAGACATGAGCTGCTGCATGATGGCCCAGCAGAGTTCTCCTTTGCCTTCCCTACTTCCCACCCTGGCTGTACTGAGGGGCACAGGCTCTGTGGACACCATCTGACCAGCTCTCAGGCCTCACCTGATTGGGACTGGGCAGAGAGGTACCTCTGGATCCCCGAGACTGTATCCTCTGGGCTCAGCTTCCAGGCTGGCCAGGCCTGAAGGAGGGCAGGCTCTTGGTCTGGGATGTCAGGCATGGGAAGAGGACAGTCGGGTCTGACAGGACTGAGGTGGGCCCTGAGGAAACACTGAGGTAGCCTGGGGGGTTTCCTCACAATGAGCGTGGCCCTGGGCACCGGCTTTTGTGGGACAGAGCCCCACAGTGGGGGGCCGCCTGAAGCTTGGGTCTGGCAGAGGAGAGTGCCATCCTGGTGGCCAAGGTCCCAGGGCTCTCTGGGACATGGAGGCCTGACAGTTCTCTCTTTGCAACGTCATTTTCTTCTCTGTCAAACAGACTGTTTCAAGTTTTATAGAAAGCTTGCTGGATATGGTGCCTGAGTGCAAAACTCCGGGGGTGGACAGATGGGCTGAGGGACACTTGAGGCAGGCAGAGGATTTTGAAATAACTCTGGATTTGTGTGAAAATTCTAGGTATGGACTTGGATGGGAGAGAAACATGGAAGCTGGCTGGGAAGAAACTCTGAGGCATTCCAGTCAGAAGCCCCTCAGGGCTCTTTCTCTCTCCCTGTGCAGAAAGGCATCAGAAAACTCTCTACCTACTGACGGGGTAAGAATTCTGGAATACTTTGTTGGGTGAAAAAGCCTGGGGCACAATATCATGTATATATGCTGTTATGCTACCTGAATGGGGAAAAAAAAAGAATGTAAAGGGCAATGATCTGTAATCATATTTGCTTGTAACTATACAAGTGAAATATGTAAGAAATGAATAAAGATAGGGATATGGGCTTAAGAACTGGACAGATGGGGGACAAGATCGGAATGAGGCATGACCTATCACCTTCTATGCTTTCACTTCTTTTTTTCTTTTCCTTTCTTTTCTTTTCTTTTCTTTTCTTTTCTTTTCTTTTCTTTTCTTTTCTTTTCTTTTCCTAGAGAGGGAGAGAGAGTAGGGGAGAAAGGGCAGAGGGAGAGGGAGAGAGAGAATCTTAATCAGGCACCACACCCAATGCAGAGCCTGCCGTGAGGCTCCATCTCATGACCCTGAGATCATGACCTGAGCCAAAATCAAGAGCCAGGAGCTTAATCGACTGAGACACCCAGGTGCCCCTCTATGTTTTTATTTCTGACCATGTGATTATATTACCTATCTGAAAAATAAAATAAAATGTCCTTTTAAAATTTTGACCAAAAAACCAAAACCAAAACCAAAACCAAAACCAAAAACCAACCAAAAAACCCTGACCAACCAAAACCCCCAAATCAACCACCAAACAAACCCTCTAACTCTTAGGTGCTCTCTGGGTCATTGCCTGCCATCTCCTCCCTCTCCTCCCCGCTCCAGTTTTGCTAACGTTCTCACTGCCTCCTTTCCCTGAATTTTTAATCTGAGTGCAATTCCAGGCCTCCTTCTTTAAAGTAGAACAAAGCTTTCCAAGCCTAAAATCTCTGTGGGGTTGTCCTTGACTAGATGTAAACGTTGATGGTAGTTGGTCCCCTTCGACCTATCAAGACTCAGCCTCTGAAATCCGATTATCCGACTCTCCAGAGAAGGTGAGGCAGTCAACTCTCCAGGAGTAGGTGAGGTGGTCCCTGGCCTTGGTAACCTGCCCCACACTCCAGTCATCTCCAGTATGTTCTTGAACATTCCACGTGGACACTCCCGTCTGGGCCCATGAACCTGTGCTCAGGAACGCACCTCTGCCATTGTCTGTCAGACGACCTGGGCTGGCCAACATTACACTTCTCCAGTAATCTCTTGGTTCTTTCCTTGCCAGGCTAAATAAGCTTGATCCCCATCACTAATCTTACCACCCAGTCGTCACGCTTCTTTTGAAATCACTCTGAGCATCTCTCAGTTTCTCGAGCCTCTGTTATGTAACAGGAGGCTAAGCCCTAAGTACGTGGGAACAGTGAGAAGAGCGCCATGTGGCTTTTCTGCCTCCTTGCTCAGGTCCCTGTTGGACACTCAGGCAAGTCTCTTAGATGTTATTTTTTGCAGTTTATGGAGCACTGCTAGCCCTCGACCTCAGTCCATCAGGTCTCCTTACTGTCTTACTATTTCCACTGATTCAGGGTAAGCTTGGCCCACTATGGTCTTTATTTAGATCATTTCTATTATACCTGTGGGTAGATCTTATAAGCAGGCCTGGGCATGGCTTTATTTGTGGGTTTCCTTTTAAAAGGTTGCTGTGAAACAGGAAATGTGACTAAGAAAGTCTTCTTCTTCCATGAAACCCTCTTCATTAACTGGAAAAAGGCACCCGTCCCCTCTCCCCCAGTACTTACTCATGGACCAAACAGACACGTTTCAAGAGAACACATAGTTCCCAAAACACTGAAAAGTGCACTGTAAGGCTCACGTGTGAGGCGGGTGGTTCTTTGTCAGGTTGCTGCCGTCTGGGGCCATCCTCGCGCCGACATGTGCTGCCTGTCACTGTTCTTCCTAGCGTCTGAGGGTGGGTGGGAGCCTCGGAGGGCTGGGAGGATGGGTGTGCAGCTTAAGAGCTAGAAGGGAGGGGGTACTCCTATGGATAAAGGCCGGGGCAGATGGGACCCTGGGTCTCCTGGCTCCCCAGCCACATTTGTCTGGTTAAACCACACACCCATCTCCTTCAGCTTCTGGAGGGGCCCCATGCATCTTTCTTCCTGTAGAGAAGCCTGGTGACAGGTGCAGCAGGGACACAGGCTTGCTGGGAGGGACCCTGGGCACATAGTTCAGCCTTCTTGGTGGGGCTTTCTTGAGGAGGCAGTAGTGGCTATACTTGGGATCACCTGCTTTGCAAACTTGCTTTGCTCTCCTCAGCCACACAATAGGAAAACAATAATATAGGGTTATCATGAGATGAAAATAAGTTAAAACACAGAAAACACCCAGGACAGTCTTGGTGTGCCACCCCTCTGTACATGTTAGTTATGATTATTCTGATGAGTTGATTAGCTTTCCTCCTTTCTATTCAATTCGAGAATTTGGCACCAACCGTGGGCTTTGTTGCGAAAATGGCTGCATTGAGGTTTTATCCTTGGTCAGCCCCTTAATGGCCAGTAGTTTGCCTTTTTTATTTTTTTCTTAAAGATTTTATTTATTCATTTGACAGAGAGAAACATAGCAAGAGAGGGAACACAAGCAGGGGGAGTGGGAGAGGGAGAAGCAGGTTTCCCACTGAGTGGGGAGCCCTATGCGGGGCTCCATCCCAGGACCCTGGGATCATGATCTGAGCCAAAGACAGATGCCCAACGACTGAACCACCCAGGTGCCCCAGCCAGTAGTTTGTCTTAAGAAGAGATGAAAAAAATATATAGATGGTCCAAATGCATAGTCAGTACTGCTGGAGTCTAGGAGGCCTTTCCAGACAGGCTGTGTGGCGCGGGAGCCTGAGATGGCCTGGTTCAGGCTTATGAGCAGTGCCCGCCCCTCAAAAACATGGAGTGAGGGGTGTAATGGGCCCTGTGGCTATAGATATTGTTATGGAGAATACAGATTAAGGTGCAGAATCTCGGGGGGCTCAGGCTCTGTGTAAGTGAGCCTGACGGAGACAGGGAGTATGGGAGGATGTGAGGAGAGTCTCGGCCAGGCTTAGGGGCACAGGGTCTCTGCTTGACTCACCCCTTCAGCTGCTGCTCTCACTCCCAAGGCCTTTGTCTGGATGCTGGGAAATTCCTGGGGGATGGTTAAACCCCACCTCTCTCAGGCATGACACTCTCTTCCTGAGCTGGGAGTTGCTTCATTCTGCGTTCCTGAAAATGTGGTCTTGCTACACCGGAGGAAGGCTGGGTCATCAACAGCGTGGGACCCTGAGTCAGCAGGACTGATCAGCAGGACTGAACGGGGGAAGCCAGAGCCACAGCCGCCATGTGTGAAGTTAACGAGACCCAAGTTTTCATAAAATTGTTATTTCCAGGGTATGTGTCTATGCATGAGGCTCCGATCTGCATTCCTCCCACATCAGCACCGACCTTTTGGCTCTGTCCGCTTCCCCAGCTGCAGACACAGCGGGGTCAGGGTCCCTCTGTCGGGGAGTGAAGCAGGTTTGCTCAGGTACAGGGACACTCTTCGCCGGCCTCTCCACTGCGTCTAGCCAACACTTAGGCCTGGCTTGTGTTCTGCTTGCAACCACAGCATTTTCTTTTCTCAGCTACTTTTGGTGGTTGGAGGAGCTGTGCCTGCTGGGATGTATGGGGATGGGTCATAGTTGGCTTGCTGTGAGTGGAGGGGGTGGAGGGTTTCCTAGAAATTTGTTCTGATGTCAGTTATATCTCAATAAAATGGCCCCCACCTCCTGTGACACAAAGCTGGTATTCAACAAATACAAACAATTATGACCCCGCCCCCAAGAAAAAGAAAAAAAAAAGTGCTCTATTTCTCAAGGGAATCAAAATAAGCCTTAAATTCTTTTATGGATCCCTCCTTGGGATCCATTCCATATTAACACAAAATGACAATGGGCCAAATTTTCATTGATTTGGATTTGCCATGAAACTAAATTCCTGAGTAAAAAGAATTTTTGGTAAACTTCAAAGTGGGACTGCTAGGTATTCCCCATTGATGAACCTAGCATTTAAAAGCATCGTGTCCTGATCTTCCTTTTTTTTTCTGCTTTCTCCGGGGTCCCTCACTTTCCTTTCTGAAGTTTCTTATGCCAATCTGGGGAGAGAGAGCAGAGAGAAAAGTGGAAGTTGGTTTGGGGGTTTGAAATGGGAATGAGTAGACATTTCCAGTTCCCAATACCCCTCAATCCTGAACGTCTTCTGTGTTCAAAAACGCGGCTCTTGGCTGCTTCCATGGCCTTGAAGTGGGGCTTGCTTCTGCCCTAGGCCCTGGGCCTGGGTTGCAGCACCCCCTCTCCTAGCCTCCAGGGCATGGGCTGGGAGGACCATGTGCGTGCAGGGGTGGGAGCCTCACACCCTAATGGGGCTGAGCTGGCCATAATGCCTGTCTCTCCCAATTAGTTCCCCAAAGGGAACAAAGCGTTATTTCTTTCCTCTCTCAGTTCCCAGGCGCTGACTGGGGAAAAACAATCCTTGGCAGCTCAGGGGTTAAAAATAAAACACAGCAAGGGGGAAAACAAGCCAGGCAGCTGCAGCGGCTCCTCAGAGCCCACTCCAGGCTAAACAGAGGCCCCAGCAACTCCTTGGAGACTTGAACCCTGGGCGATGGAATTTTCCCTTGCATGGAGGCTATTGTCCTTTGGAAAGGGCCAGGGCCAGAGGAGGGCCTGGGGAGCACTGATCTCCCCCGAGCTCACAGCGAGGAAGCTCCTGAGAGCCCAAGGGCTCTGTCCCACCCAGCTGGGGTTGGGTGAAAAGGCACTGGGGGCGCAGCCCACCCCTCCCCCCTTGAGAAAAAGGGGGGTCCACTGGGGGGCTTCCAAAGGCCTGGGCACCAGTTGTTACCCCACTCCTCAGCCTCAACCAGCCAGTCACTGGGATGGAATAAAAGGCTTGGTTCCCTTGGCAACGGCAGGGTCTTTGGTCTTTCACAGAGTACAAGATGGGCTTGGGGGAGGGTGGTGGTGGGGCAGCCTGGGAGGAGGTGAGGGGAGGGGGGGGATGGGCAGCCTGTTTACTAACGTTGTTTGAGGGAGGCTTTTGTAGGTTCTGGCCTGGGAAATGCAGGAAACCCTAAGTGTGGGGGATGCTCTTTACTGCTTCCCAGTTTCAAGCCACAGTTGGTGGTCGGTGGTGGGAACAGGACTGTGTAGACCTCACATTGACTTCCTGGATGGCTCAGGAGAGTCAAGCAGAGCCTACCTTTATAGGTACCAAGGCCTGGCCCTGTTTTATGACTGGAGACCCCTGGAAGTGTTGATAGATGCTTGAGCCCATAGAGAGCTATTTGTGAAGTCGAGATTAGAATAGCAGGCGCCTGTCTCCTGGGTCTGATCTCGATGGACCAGACAAAGCTATTTTTAATATCAAGCAAGAGAGTTGCTGAAATAATGACAAAGTGCAGAGCCTGGGCTGACTTTGTCTCAAGCACTAGACTTTGTGAAAGGAGTTAAAAAATCTCTTCACATACCAAACAGATGTGTTTAGCGTCCGTGAAAACAAGTGATAAGGGACAGGAGACCTTGACCCAGGGTTTTGGGATTAGAGGTCCCAGCGTGTTGTCACTAGCACAGAGGTGTAAGGGACTCTGGGGGGTTTTAGATGGTGAGGGCTTCAAACCTGGCATTGACAGAGAAAGCACCTTTTGCGATGCCTTTCAAAGGGGAGGGTGCTTAAAGCAAACAGAACAGAGAATCGGCAAGTTGATGTGGTGGCTTAAGAAGAGAGATGACCAGTGTAGATCAGCACACTCTTCAGGAGTCTTTTAAAATGATTTTCTTTAAAAAAATGAAAAATAAAACAACAACAAAAAAATCCCACCCAGATTCCTATCTGGTGTAGCCAGGCAGGTCTTAGAGACAATGAAAACTAGGTTAATGGTTGTTTCTAGTAGACGTCTTGCTGAATTCTTTCGCTGCTGCCTGAGGATTTGGGGGTGAGGAGGAGTCAGGGGAGAGGTGACTGAGTTTCCCACAAAGTGGCCAAGGCCATCATCGGTGAAGTACTTCCTCATGCACTGTCGGTTCCTTCAAAGCTCAGCTCTGGTGGGTGGGTCTTCCCTGAAAGACACAATTTGAGGAAACCTAGAGGGTGGGTCCTGAGATGAGGAAACACCTGGGTGGCAGGTTCTTGATAAGGAAACAACCCTGAGATACCACTGTGACTGCTTTGCTTGCAGGACCTGTGGCCAATCAGATGGCCACCTGCTTTAATCATCATCATCAAAATGATAATAATAATAAAAAAGGAATCACTTATCACCTAATTAATTTACTTACCAGCTGGTGGCTTGGCAGAGAATAAGTCTGAGCAATGCAGAATAATAACCCATTTAGAAAATATGCAGAGAATGGGAACCCAAAGAAGACAAACTAGCATGGGCTCACCCCATCTGTGGGGTCGTTCGGGTACGTACGGTCATTTCAGCTTAAGGACAATTCAGCGAAGTTGGTGTGATTATTATTCCCATTTAGTAGATGAGAAGACGGAGGCCTGGGTAGGTTCATTCACTTGAGCAAGATCCCATAGCTGCAGGTAGAGAGAACTGGGTTTTGAATCCTATCTGATGATCTTAGATCCACATAACAGCCACTTTCAGATACGAAATCTCTCTTGATTCTTGAAACCTCTTATTAAGGCGGGAGATTATTTCTGTTTATAGCCTCAGAAGCTGAAGGTCATGGAGTTTAAGTGACTTGACCTAATCACAAGACCAGTATGTGGTAAAGCTGTGACTGCTCTGGGGCTTTTCCCACGGCGGCATGTGGCCTGGTCTCAAGTTCCATTCTTCATGCGTCTAAGAAGATTTCAACGTCTGCTATTTGCTTGTTCATTGATTCATGCAGTCATTCAGCTAGTATCTGCTAAGCACCTGTCACAGACAAGGCATCGAAGGGAGCAGAGAACGAATTAGATTTTTAAAAACTCCCTGGGAGTAAACGGATTCTGTGACCTTGCCGTCCTATATCTGTAGTTGTGGCTGTCAGTGGAAATCTTCCCACATCAATGAACTAACTGGTATGTCTCATTCAATAAGCTGATAAATTTACAACAGGAGAACAAAAACAGTAGGAATTCCTGAATCACAAACAATCCAGGGACACCTTGCTCCTTCAAATGGACACAGTTATTCAGCAAGCTTTGGCCGGACTCACAGTGACATGGGAGTGGAGGTAGAGGGAAATGAATTGTGGCCAAGTCTCCCGGGGGCCCCACATTTGCACAGGTCCCCCAGCCTCAGGAGCATTCCTGTCTCCCTGGGTCCCTGGACTCCATGGTGAGGGGCCCCTCCCAGGGACAAACTTCCTCCCCCATCTGATTTCACAGGCCAGCTCCCTCCTGGACAGAAAATCGGCCTGAGTCAGGCTGTATACTGGACATGTTCCCTACTCATCCACCAGCACAGGATTCCTTTTTAAAGATGATTTCTCCCATGTGACTACCACGGGGAAAACCCCCCTCCTCAAGTGACAGAAGTCACCATAATACGTCACGAGAGATCAGAAGCTCTTAAAGGCAAGCAGTTCATGGTTGTTGCTTTTGAAGAGTACGCAGTTTTAGGTGGACCCGTGAACAAAATTTCATCCTGTCCCTGTGGCCCAACATTTATTCATTTATATGGGTCAAGGTGCAGGTCTAACTAGAGCACGAGGTAGAGGGAAGCGAAGGTGATTTTACAAGGAAGACAGAGACCTAAAGCAATGAGGGTGGAGGGGAGAATGGGCCTTTGAAGAGAAAGAGTTGATTTAGGTATTCATTCAACAACACATATATCCAGTGCTTTCCCTGGGTCCTGGTCCTGCTCATGTTTACCTCGTACCCCGTGCTTAGTAGGATCTTGTGAATTGAGGGCAGGACCAGGTTGTACAGGCTCCCTCAGAATTAGGGGTTGACCTCTGAGAAGGTAGAGACGGGGCGGGGAGGAACATGAGCACCAGTGTTCCAATGCTGACTCCACCTCCGTCTTCGAGGCCTGGGTTTTCTTGCTGAAAAGTCCCCTGGGAGACTCTGATGGGGAGACACAATTGCCCTTCATGACAGGAAATAGTCTAAATTTTAGAGGCTCGATTGGGACACCCTTCACATTCTTTCGGTAAACATTGGTGGCTCTGCTATTCATAACTGAGACCCAAACTTTTTTTTTTTATCTTTCACATTTTGCTATCGCTTTACTTAATTTTATTGCTCAGAACCTCTGCCTCTTTTTCTTTCTGCCTAGCTTTCCCTTTTCAAATAGGACTGCTGGATTTAGCAAATCAAAATATAGGACACCCAGTTAAGTTGTAATTTCAGATAAGCCACAAATACATTTTTAGTGTAAGTATGTCCCAAAGAATGCATGGGATATACTTACACTAAATAACTATTTGTGGTTTATCTGACATTAAAATCTAACTCAGGTGGCTTGTATTTTATCAGATGACACCACCACTGGCCTTCCACGCTTGAACCTCTTTGGATTTATATTTGGATTTTTATCACCTGTCAGCATTTAGCCCATCTCAGGGCAAAGAGTTTCCAGGTTTGTTATCTTCTGTGTGAAGCAGTGTCAGTAGAGGTCGTCACCTTTTTTCACTAACTATCCTCTTCCCTGATATTTCAGAAAAATGGTGTATTTCTGTGGAGTTTATTTTCCTTTAATTCTGTGGGGGTCCACGGTCACATTTGGCTTTCCAAATAGGAAAGTACTAGGCACATCTGATGTTTTCCCATGACCAACTTATATATTCCTCCCATTTGGGGGAGGGGGCCAACTTTCCTCGGGTCTTTGGTAGAGACTGAATGGATAACATTTAATGGTACCATGAATCCAGATGTGAAGACCCAAGGGAGTTAAATATCAGCAGGGAGAGAGTCAAGATTCTCTGAGGTTTCCCCAGTTTCCTTCCTGATAAAGTCCACCACATTCGCCAAAAACCAGTTGTTTCTTGAGCACATAGAAGGTTGATAAGGGCTATAAAGCAGTGTAGGTCCATTTGATAGAATCCTTGAAGTCTATACATTTTGCCTTTTGCTGCTGTGTATGTTGTATGTGTTATATGTGTTTGTGTATTGTGTGTGCGTATGAGTCTGATTACAACCCAGTAAAACAGCAGAGAGTGTGGAGAAGGAGATAGAGGTAAGAAAGCTGATACTGTGGTCCCAATAGTGCTTTCAACATAAGAGACTCCACAATGGAGATGGTGACTGTGTTCAGAGGCTTAAAGTATGAATCATCTCTGTCTTCTGCTTTCCAAACCATGCAATATAGTTCTCTAATTTTTTTTTTAAGATTTTTTTGGGGGCCCCTGGGTGGCTTATTTGGTTGAGAGCTGACTCTTGGATTCAGCTCAAGCCATGATCTCAGGGTTGGGGGATCAAGCCCCATGTTGGGCTCTGCAGTCATCCAGGAGTCTGCTTCAGATTCTCTCATTCCCTCTCCCTCTGCCCCTCCCCACTTCCTGCTCACATTCTCCCCCTCTCTCAGATACTTAAGTAAATAAATACATAAATAAGATTTTATTTTTAAGTAATTTCCACACCCAACATGGGGCTTGAACTCACCAACCTGAGATCAAGAACCACGTGCTCTACTGACTGAATCAACCAGGTGCCCCTATAGTTCTCTAATTAAAAAAAAAAAAAACAAACTGGACACCTGGCCGGCTCAGTTAGCGGAGCATGCGACTTTTGATCTCAGGGTTGTGAGTTCGAGCCCCATGTTGGGTGTAGAGAGTATTTAGAAAAATAAAGTCTTTTAAAAAATAAAAATAAAACCCCAAATTTGAAACTGCTTCTATTTTCTATTTTTTTAAGTGCAAGTTCTTGCTATCAAAATACCATTGACTATGAAAACATGGCATTATAAAACTGTCAAAACATGTAAATGCTTTATCAACTTTACATATCATTTTCTGAGTAACTTTTGCATGATCCCATGATGACAGAGCCGTGCTGCTGTAACTGCAGACTCGGGTCTGCCTGGCTGAAAATCCAGGCCCTTCCGTTGTTTTTTAGTAGAGACCTACTAGCTGGACCTTGCAGGAGAGTGTCTGTTCAGAATCTCAGGGGTAAATCGCCGATAAAATAGACATGGCTCAAAAAAAAAAAAAAAAATTAATCTCAGGGGTAAAAATCAGATGGATTTCCTCACTTTATTATGAAACTATTTTTCTATTGTCTGAAAGCTTACACGGCCTCCCTATACAATAATTGATTTTCATTATTGATTCTCCTGCACAAAATTCATAGGGCTTATGAATGAGTCAGCCATGAAAAGGCAATTATAATAATAATAACTCCTGTTTCCTGGATGCCAGGTACCAGGTGCTGCGATGACATTTTAATTTCACTGATTTAATCCTTCCCATCATTTGGAGGTCAGTCTAGCCCCATTTTATAGGTGAGGAAATGGAGTTTCAGAGAGTAAGATCCGACAGCAGTCTCATTCTAGAGGCTGAGATTCAGAATGAAGAGCCTGGTTAGGTGCAGTGGGGTTTCACTGTATGCTAATCCTTTAAAAATTCCATCACCCCCCTATGGAGGGTAGTAACTGTATGAATCAGAAAAGGAGAGTACTTTCCTCCCATCCTCCTTCTCTAAGCTGTGGGTAAACAGTTCCCATCTTAATAAGATCCTTAGAAGAAGAGAAAGAGAGAGAACGGCTCAGACGGAATCACAGTTCACCCAGGCGGCTTAACCCTTTTGATGCCTGCGAGTAAGTTCAGGCACTCACTTTCTGAAGGAGCCACAACTCTGACGCGCCCTGTTAAACGGTCCCTTCCCTTGGAGTTTGTGTTGTAAGGGTTGCGGAGTAAATCTGTGTCTTCATTTCTTCCCAGGCCGCAGGAGGCTCATCTTCCATATTAAACAAAGCATCATGCATTCCTGAGAACGCCTCTCCCACTGACTTGTTTTGACAACCAGGAGGGAAGATGGGAGGCCAGTAGAATGGGCTGCTGAGGGCCTGAGAGGATCTAGGAGAGCCCTTTCCAAAACACTGGTTGATTATTTCCAGCTCCCTGTCAAGCTGGGCTTCTCAGAGAACCCGTTTATCAAAGGGGAGACTCCCGGTTCTCTAATTACCCACCCCCCAGAGGGTGTTCTGAGCCTTTATCACCCTGATGGTGACCTTGTTCATGTCCATGATTCTGGCCAAAGGTTTGTTTGTGTTTCCCTGAATAGGTTGAGCATTTATCAACCATTATTGGTATTTCATAACTCTTCCTCATGGTGTTGTAATTAGAATTCTTTTGCATTCTCGAATTTTGACATATGATTATTTTTGTATGGGATACTTTGGTTTCAAAACCACAGTTTTCCCCTTGTGTGTTTGTACGGGCATGCAAAAAGGAGCTTAGGAGACAGGATTCTCCTAGGACTTTCAATTACAATGCTTTCTTTCCGGAAAGCCCCATTTGGCACTATTTTGATAAAGGATTTTATCATTCAGTTATGGGTTTCCCTGCCTTTATATTTCCGTGGTGGGTATTACTTCCCATTTTATACAGGCAAGGAGAGATTATTGCCTAAAATCTTAGTGATTTTGCTTCCTCCCAGAATAGCACTTTTATCATTATGTAGCAAGAATATCTACACAGATTTATTTGGTAAAGATTCTATTCAAAGGTCTAGGTACTGATTAACACTGCTTGCCCCACTGAACAATGGGTGTAACCTGGGTTTGATAAACCAAATAAGACCTTTGTCTTGTTTTGCTGGCTGGCAAAATTGCCTGTACCATAAAATCCTTCAGCCTCCAAGGAGAGGCCAGGATTCTTCTGTTATGACCTGGTTTTTATTTCCTGTCCCTGATGGGCAGCCGAATCAAGGGAGGCAAGTGCTGATAGGAAAGGCCTTGAAGATGTGTGTGTGTGTGTGTGTGTGTGCGTGCTTGTGGATGTAGGTGCCTATAACACAGTTGCGCACATGCTCACAAACATATCACCCGCTGGGATTCTGGTTGTGGGGGATGGGATGGTGAAGCAGTCAGTTGAACATGGAACGTTGTTTATATCCAACTCTTGCTCCTAAGTGTCCACATCCTTTTCCTCACCTGCACTGGTCTGGGTCACTTTGCTCAGGTGGATGAAACAAAGGACTAAGGAAATTCCAGCTCCAGTAGTTTCCTGAAAGAGCTCCTCTGGTATCCTCTTTGATGTCTGGAGGATAGCGAGTTTGAGTATGAGACTGGACTAGTACGAATCCAATCCTCTCTTGGGAAAACTGCTTGGGCTTTTTCCAGAATGGGGTCAATAGTGTCACACTTATTTCCTAAAAATAGCCCAACTTGCTAAAAACTTAAAAAAAAAAAAAAAAAAGGAATCCTACTATACCACAGTGTAAGTCTCACAGCTCTCAGAATCCTCCCTGTACCTTTGGGTGAATCCCCAAAAGTGGGTTCTTTGCCCCATTTCCTGACATGGATCTGGCGGTCTTCAAGATGAGAGAAAGAAACATTAGGAAAGCCCCACTCCAGTGAATTTGATGCCTATCCATGGCTATGTTTTAGAATGCATTATTTGGAGGAACTGAGGATGCTTAGCCTGGGGGTGGGAAGTACTCTCAAAGGAGATGAGGCTTATAGCTGTAAAATAGACTTATTTAAGGGTGGAAGGGTGGAAGTTTCTGGAAGGAGTATTTTGGTTCTGTGTAAGAACAATTGTCTAACAGTTATCCAGCAAGGAATGGAAAGCTTCCTTGAAGGTGCAGAGAAAGGGCCCAGTCTCAGGATCCTGCATGCAGAGGATAGCAGGGATGTTGTAATGTGAATTCCAGAAGTACTCGAGTTCAACTGATGACCTCCAATGTTCCTGCCAGCTCTAAGATTATATGATTCTATATCTGTAATTTTCCATTTCCCTATTAAGAAGAAATTTTCCACATTCAAATTTGCTTTAATATTTGATAAAGATTGTAGGGTGACTTTGGCTCTCTTTGCTCTAACATGCGACTTACCCCTTTGCCCCATGGCTTAACGCATCACATCGCAAAACAACATCACAACACAAAAACATCACTGCTCTTTGTTGGACAGAGGAGATGGGAGTTTACTGACTGCTTGGTAGGAATGTGCTGGTTATATGGGACCTGGAGTGGAGAAGTTGGGAACTCTGTATCTTGCCTCCTACCCAGTCTCTGAAATTCTTCCACCCAAAAGAGATCTTACCTCAGTCTTGGGTGGTGGACACAGCAGAAGTGGTCTGGAGCCTGACTGCTCCTTATACCTACTACCCCGGCAGTTCCTCCAGCATTCTTCCAATCCCCCCACCCCCACAATTCCATATCCTTCTCATGGACCCTGTATAATATGGATATCCTCAGGAATCCTCAGAAACTCCTAGCTAGGACAGAGTGAACTTTCCTTGAAAACTAACTCTCTTTCAAGTGCTCCCTCCATTGAGCTATTGGACAGAATAAAAACCTTCTATTAAAAAAACAAAAACAAAAACCAAAGAGAAACATTAGCCTAAACACCCATTAAATACTAGATTATAACTTTAACTTTTAAGTAGAAGGTTCTTTTGTTTAAAGAACATTAAATCTTTGCCTTGAAGCAAAGATCGACTGGTTGATTTTTTTCTTTCAGTTACTTTAAGAACACCCTTTTTCTCTCTCTCTTGGTTTAAGTTTATGTTGCAAGGAGAATTCTAGGAGTTGAAAGTAAATCTGATAATTCGAAAATGAATAAACACATACTGATTTTTTTTTTTATCACTGTTCACTTCAATTAGTAGAGTGTGTCAAGGATCTGAGATATGAAGACCTCACCCTGGATGGAATCGCTGGGGGACCCAATGTTCAGCAATTCCAGCAATCAGCAAGGAGAGGTAAGCATTAGCTCTCAGATTCCTTTAGCTAAATTTCAGACTAAAGGCCATGAACAAAGGTGTTCAAAGCTGTTAGAAGCGGTTCAATTAGTCACCAGAGGGGTATGAATTTAAGAGACCCCGAGATACCATTACACATCTATCAGAATGGCTAAAACTTAGAAAGAATGAGATATTCAAGTGCTGGGGTAGACGTGGGGCAACTCGCAAACTCTCACGCACTGCTGGTGGGAGTGTAAATTGGTACAACCCGTTGGGAAACTGCTTGGCCGTATCTGGTAAAGCTAGAATGCCCAGGGTCCAGCAATCCCACTCCTAGGTATAACGCCTAAGAGAAAGGAGTTCATGTGTTTTCCAAAAAAGTGTGTACAAGCCTGCTTTTGCAGTTATATTCCTAGCCACCACCCCCCCCCTCCAAATGGGACCCACCACAAATGTCCACCAGCAGGAGAGTGGAGAAAGAGATTGCCGTGGAATCCAACACTGAAATAAAAACAAACAAACTGAAACGACTGATACCACAACATCTTTTGAATGAAAGAAACCAGACCCCAGGGTATCTCATGTCAAGAAAGTTCAAGAACAGGAAAACAAATCTATGATGATGCAGAACTCTGCAGACTGTGGCAAGGGGTGGGAAAGGGGAGGTAGGATGAAGGAGATGTTCTAGAGCTCAGTTTGGGTAGTGATTTCATAGGCGTATGCATTTGCAAAAATCCATCAGGCTGATAATTTAAGATGAGTGCAGTTCAAACCGCAGCGAGATACCACTTCATGCACTACCACGAGGAGAACAAAAAGATAGTAACAAGTGTTTTGTTGACGGATGAATGGATAAACAAAATGAGAAGGAGAAAATCTCATTCTCAGAGCATTTCTGGCACAGTGAAATATTCTCCAGCAATAAAGAGGAATGAAGTACTGAGACCTGCTCCAGCATGGATGAACCCTGGAAAGGTGTGACAGGCAAGAGGCTGGTCACCAAGGGCCATGTATGTTGAATGATTCTGTTCCCGTGAGCTCCCTGAGCTGGTAGACAGGAGGGAGGTTAATGGTTGCTAGGGACTGGGAGAGGATGCAAGCAAGGAGGGACTGCTAATGGGTCCAGGGTTTCTTTCTGGGGGAATGAAAATGTGCTTAAATAGTGGTGATGGTTGCACAGTTCTCTGAATATGGTAGAAACCACTGAACCACACACGTTAGAAGGGTGGCCAGTTCGTTGGGCGTCTGATTCTTGGTTTCACCTCTGGTCATGATGGAGCCTGTGTCAGGCTATCAGGCTCTGCACTCAGTGGGGAGCCTGCTGAAGGTTCTCTCTTTCACCCTCTCCATCTGCCCCTCCCCCTGCTCGCTCACGTTCTCTCATTCTCAGATGAATAAATAAATCTTTGAAGAAAAGGGTGAATTTGATGGTATGTGAATTACACGTCAATAAAGCTGTTTTTTAAAAAACGTTTAGTGTGCTTTGTGTGTATTTACATTTGGGAGAGAGAGAGAGAAGAGTGAAGATGAATTCTTCAACTGAAAACAACCACCACAGGGAAAGAAATGTGAGTTAAGGAAAGAGAGAAGAGAACTGATTTGCTTGAACATCTCCCCAAAGTGTCAAGTACTTTACGTACGGCATTTCATTTAGTTGTCACAGGAGTCCTGTCACACAGGCATTTCCACATGAAAGGTGAGGAACTGTCTTCTTCAGTAGCTTGCTAAGGTTTCCAAACCCAGGAGTTGGGGTCCATGGCTGTTTCTCTTCCCCTCCTCTGCCCCTCAGGTGCCTTCCTCCAAGGACTAGCATTGGCCTGGGAGCTGATTTTGTCTGCAATACTCACGTGGCCAAAGAGGAGAGGACACTGAGACTAGGCACGTGACGTGGCTTGTACGAGATCCCACACCAGCTTGAGTTAAACCCTGAGGTACCCATGTAGGATTCTTTTGTTAATAGTCAATAAAATTAGTAGCACTATACTAAGCCCCTCATTTAATAGCTCTGTTTGGTCCAGTCATCTCAGAGAGCAATCTGGAAGGCTCAGTGCAGCGAAGATGTGTCTGCCTGGAGCCTAGAACTCCCTCCTGGGATTCTCACTCAGAGCATTTCTGGCACAGGGAATCCAAGCATTCGCTTCTACCTTGTTTGTGGCAAGTTAGTGGTTCATCCCCAAGGGAATGGATAAGTTAACTGTGGTGGACAAATACTATGGACTATTTCCAGCTCTTAGAAGCAGGGAACTACAGGCACATTCCAGACAGAATATGGCAATTTTCTTACAGCTGGGGAAAAAAAAAAAGCAGGCAACCAAATGTTCTTTAGCACATACTGTTCATAAATTAAAAACACAACTTCCCACAAAATAAAATGATATATTTAATGAGGATATATACATAACAAAGACCATCTAGAAACATGTTTGTGTAGTGACCTCTGGGGTGAGGCAACGCAGTGGGCATGGTGTCGCCATGAGCAGAACAGCATGATTAAGTCAATTCTTTATCCCCCGAGGCCTCTGAATTCTTTTTTTTTTTTTCTTTTTTAGCAGCATCAGATATTTTATGGAGACAGAAATTTGTCTCCTTTATTTAAATGACAGAGGCTTGAGTTCACCTGAAAGTGTCTAAATCAAAATCTACAAACGAAGTAAGGAGAAATTCCTGTGAGAGAGTGTTCCCTGGCTGGGTATGTTCTTCTGCCCGTGCTGCTGGCCTTTCAAGCACAGCTCTTCGAGGGGCTCTTTCCTCCTTTCCACTCTGACATTCATGACACAGATCTTCTTGAAGGCAGACAACTACACTGCTTTCCTCAGAAAGCCCACTGGCCTGGAAATGGGTTCCAGGTGAGGAAAATTAAGGCACAGGATGGGAACATAATTTGGCTAAGGCGGGTATTAGGGGGCTGAGTTATATCCACATTTTGTATGTAGAAGTCCTAATCTCTCCGTACCTCAGAATGTGACTGTATTTGGAGACAGGGCCTCGAAAAATGTAATTAAGTTAAAACAAGGCCATTAGGGAGGGCCCTAATCCAATCTGATTGGTGTCTTTATAGGAAAAGGAAATTTGGACCCACAGACCCAGGGCGTGGGGGTGGGGGACAGGTATAGAGAAAAGGGCTTGTGAGGACAGAGTGAGAAGATGGCCATTTGCAAGCCAAAGAGACAGTGCTCAGAAGAGATAAAACCTACCACACCTTGACCTTGGACTTCTAGCTCCCAAACTGTGAGTCAATAAATTTCCATTGTTTAAGCCACTCACATCATTGTCAACTGCCAATAATTTTTTTAGAAGTGCCACAGGCTTGAGTAAATATGTAAATACGTTTAATTCTGCGAGATTTTATGGCAGCTCTAGCCAATGAATACAGAGCTGAGATGTAACCTCAAGAGGTTAAAAACAAGGGGCACCTTGGTGGCTCAGTGGGTTAAAGCCTCTGCCTTTGGCTCAGATCATGATCCCAGGGTCCTGGGATTGAGCCCCGCATCGGGCTCTCTGCTCAGCAGGGAGCTTGCTTTCCCCTCTCTCTCTGCCTGCCTCTCTGCCTACTTGTGATCTCTGTCTGTCAAATAAATAAATAAAATCTTAAAAAAAAAAAAAAGGTTAAAAACAAGTCTCGGTCCATTAGGTAAGTTGTCCTGTAGGTCTTGTCTTAGTGAGCAAAACCCTGGGGAAATCTTCCTAATAAAGACATCCCTGAAGATGTGTCTACCTGGAGCCCAGAACCCCCTCCTGGGATTCTCACTGAGCCTGGGTGCCTCAGTCGGTTTAGCATCTGACTCTTGATCTCAGCACAGGTCTTGATATCAGGGTTGTGAGTTCAAGCCCCACGTTGGGCTGAATGCTGGGCGTAGAGCCTACTTTATTTAAAAATAAAAAAAGCCCATCTCTTGGTTGGAAGAGCTGACCAAGGTGGGTCTCTGGGAAGAACAAGAGGAATTCAATGAACTCACCCAGTCCTAGCACCCTACAGTTAGGGAAGCCCTGAGCAGTTGGCTGACTGACAGGACACCTGGCAGTTATGGAGCCCCAGGTGAGGGGGTGTCACCATACTTGGGGAGAGAGGTTCAGCTGGCAATGCCTCTCAACTGCCAATAATTCCTTTACAAGTGCCACGGGCCTGAGTAAATATGTACTTCTCATGAGCTTTTTTAAAAGACTGCTCACTCAAACAGGCCATTGTAGGTTTTTAAAAAGCCCACGTTCCTTCTGATAGCAGACCAGAGATTATTGTTCCTATATCAAAGGACCAGCGAAGGTTAACAAAGTTCAGGAATGGCGGGGCTGAGTCTGGGTCAATTCACAGGGCGGAGGTATGCCAGTACCTAGGAAAATGTCCCAGCAGGGAGTGGAGAATAAAGGTTACTTCCTGTACTCTTGAGTTTTGGTGATGTTGAAGCAAAGCACCACCCATTGTTCTTGGTAGAATTCATGGTGCCCATGTCTGGCTTGTGTTAGTGTCACTGGGCTTCTAGGAGTCCAGGAGTTTTACTGGTAAAGGACAGATTAGACACTATGTGTCTGCGTATTTGGGGAGGGGGGACCTTGTAGCGGTGATTTGGGGTAGGGATGTGGTGGGAAGGCCGGGATAAAAATAGGCAGAAAAAAGGGGAGGAGGGACAGGTCAAGTTCCACTGGCTCCCCGGAAAGGTTTGAGAACCTCCGAAAACTTGGGCTGTTTTTCAACCAACAGCGGGCAACCTTGGGGCCTGCCTTTGAACCTCGTTAATGCTCATAGGCAACACCGTTCCCATGCTATTATGCTATTGGTCCATGGCAGACCAAGCCAAGTCCTATAGGATTTAAGGCAGCCCAAGCTCGTCTGGGCCATATGAACTTGTTTGCTTGGCTGGTCTGGTTGAAATACCTGTTGAAGAAGGTGTCTCAGTTTATCTTGGCTCAAGGCGGTTGCCAACTTCCCATGCCCATATTTAAGGTATTGTGGTTCCCAGTGGAACCCAGCTCGATAGTCTTGGGGACTTTACGTTCTACATCTACCACTTACATGGCATGAGACCTTGGCAAGCTACATAATACGTGAGCCTCAGTTAGCCCAGCCATAAAATGGGAGAATCATTTTGACTCCATAGGGTTGCTGAGAGGAATAAGTGCACTTGATCTTTGCCAAAAGGCCGAGAAGCAATGCTGAGAGGAGTAAGTGAAATAAAAATATAAAATGCTCCTGGCACAGGGTAGGCATTTAAAAATATTAATTTCCTTCCTTTCACTCAAAGGAAGTTTGTGCCATTCATTCATTCATTCATTCAACAAAATCTTATTTATTTAAAAATAAATAATAATAATAAATAATAATTAATAATAATAGGTGGGCTCCACACCCAACATGAGGCGCCAACTCACAACCCTGAAATCAAGAGTCACACGCTCTACCAACTGAGCCAGTCAACACCCCTGTTCAACAAATTTTACGGAGTGCCAAGTAGAAGCTAACAAATGATGCCCCCTGTGCTTCCGCAACACGGTGACCCAGATATCTCGGCCTTTATGAAACATTTAGTTTAGTGGGTAAGAAGGAAGGTGGAATCAGGTGTAAGGGAATTGTGGCGTCACGTTTTCTCAGCCTTGTTCTTCGATATCTTGTCACTTGGCCATGGGGCTAGCCATGAACATGATGCTCAAGGGGAATTCTGTGAACCAACCTTGAGAACAAGACAGCAGTGACTCACAACAGGTTAGTTTCCGTCAGCAGCAAACGAAGGGCTGGGGACGAGGTCAGGGAGCCCAGCAGCTGTCACAACAATCACCACCATCTCCTACTTATGTGGGACTCTTCTCCCCGTGCAAGCTAAGTGCTTTCCGGGCATTACTCAGTGAATTCTCACAGCCTCCTCAGGTGGCAGGAGGGGTGAGATTATTAGAGATGAAGCATACACGGCAAGAAAATAAGTGCTTTGCCTGCAGTCACAGAGCCGGCAGAGGCGCCTGATCCAGAAGTGGGTTGCCCAACTTGGAGCCCATTGGCTCACATTCTGACCTTCAGGGCCGTGAGGTCAGGATGCTGTGTGAGGCTGTGGGAGGCGGGGCCGATGGTGGTGGGCGGGGCCGATGGTGGCAGGACAGCCTTTCTGCTTGTTCCTACAGTCTTGAAATAAGGGTTCTAATTCTGCGCTGTATTCTGTTCCGGTAGCCCTGAGAGTTCCATCTGTGGATACCCCAGTGTCTGTCTCTTCCTTGTCCCTTGATACTGTCCATAGGATGTTAATGCCATGGGACCCTAGAGGCAACCTAGCCCAATCCCTTTGTGTTACATATGAGGAAACTGAGGCCCAGAGAGATGAGGTGACTTACGCACGGCTGCACAGATGGGACGTGGCTGATCTAAGTCTGGAGCTCAGCTCCCAGCCACCACAGCTGCCCTCTCAGCTCCACCACCAGGAAGGCTCCCAACAGGGGTCTGGGTTTACAATCCCAGCCCTCCCTGTTCTCATCTGCCACTCCTGACATCCTACCTTGGAGTTTCTCCCAGCAGAGTGCCTCTTTGGGATTTCTCCTGGAGCCCTGCCTGCCGTGAGTGCTGTTGTGGGCACTAGCCGCAGGATAGATGCCTGGAACTCGCACGGCGTCCTGGAGCGTCCAAGCAGGGGAGCCACAGCTGCCGCCATCCTTGCTCTCGTCGGCAGCACCCGCTCTTCTGAATCACCTTTCTCGCTTGAGTGCCGAGTGCACTTAGCACATGTGGGAATATTTTCCGATGACAGTAACTTCTTCTCCGCCAGAGATAACATCTGTGTTAGTAAACTCTTTTACCTACCAAGCTTGCCACTTTCTTCCACCACGCGCTCACACACCTCTGGGGCCTCCCGTGCTTTAGTCAGGGGTCGCCATCTTGGACAAGGCTGTCTGCGGCCTCCGTCCACTGACCATCCCGCCTCTCTCATCGTTTGCCTTCTGGAGCCTGGTGGGCCAGCCGGAAATTGCACTCTGCCTCTCCCTGTGGGGTCCCCACGCTTGAAGCCTTCTGGTACAAATGTGGGTAGATGGCCGCAGGTGGGGATGATCTACTTTTTATGCTTGTATTTTGATGTCAACTTAGCACTTTTTGGGTTTTTCGATCTTCTCTCTCTCAGGGTCCTGGGAGCAGGGAGGCTTAAGCTTTGTAGATCCCCATGGCCTCCTTCCTGGGAACACTCCCGCGGACCTCATAGACACTGCTGCCGCTGGGATGCTGCTGCTGAAGACTACGCAGATGGACCTCTCCGCCTGCCCATTTCCCCCCAGCGCAGGTGGCCTGGTCCTTGCCGTCCCATAGGAGCTTGCTGTGGGGGCCCCAGGGCTTTGGTTCACAGGAAGGAAGGAAGGGAGAGAGGAAATAGGTCCCCTGTGGCCCAAAGGTGACGCTGTCTAGGGACACAGCTCTAGGATTCTACAAGCACCGATGGGAGGCCTTCCCATGGAGCTGTGATTTAGCCGTCGTCGGGTGGTGTGACGGTATCAGCACTGGGGGCATCAGAGAGTGGATGTGCTCAGCGTCCTTTTCGGTCGAGAGAAATCTGCTTTGGGTGTCTGCTGCGTGGACAACCTGTCCCCGTGGAGCTACCTAGCGCCTCTCTTGCCGATGCTGCAAGCATTGTGCCCAAGTCTCATCCATCTGCACGCTCTGAGAAGTGGTACTACTACCGCCGTCTTGCAGATGGGGAAACTGAGGCGCAGAGCAGGCCTGGCGCAGAGTGAAGTGAGGCTGAGAACATGGGTCTGAGCCCAGTGGGCAGGTCATACTGCATCCTGTCCGGTCCACATTCACACCTAAACCCAAACGGAAGGAACAAATGGCTTCAGAAGGAAAACAGTGTTAGTCATTTCTCTGATGGTCAACATAACATATGTCGACTGTAAAAAAAAATTCCGACGGTCACCAAATTTGGGAGGTATGCTTCCTCAGATGGGGAGGAAGGGGGAGGGTGACTGGCTTCAGTTGTAATAGCGAGGCCTTCTGGTTTGGGGTTTTTGTTTTGTTTTGTTTCGGTTTTGGTTTTTTTTTTGGCTTGGTGAGTGCATGGATGTTATATTTTTCTTGATTTCCTTACTATATATCTTAATATGCTGTATATATCAGACAATCTCCAGAGCATAAGATTATTGGAGATTATTGAAAATGAAGGAATTTAAACTATTATTTCTAATACCTGGGGCATTAAGGACTGAAGGACTGTTTAAGGAGCCAGAAAGGGGAGCACTTCCCGTGAGAATGGAGGAAAGCGCTTGGGCAGAGAAACAATCATGGAATTCGTTATTATGAAATCAAAAATTATATCAGGCATTCTGCAGATAGTTAATGGGGGTCTATATGTGTCAAGCACTGGATTAGGCCCTAAAAAAATAAACACATTCCTGTTCTGGAGTTTTTGTTCTAATGAGAAACAAAGGTAAACACAGGCCAGTAGTCAGCAAAATCACTGTACAAACTGGGCTGACGGCAATAAGAAGGGGTTTAAGTAGAGCTAGCATCCCAAGGGAGAAGGCCCCTTGGAAGGGAGGAGCCTCCAGTGGACTCATCTCTTGGTCCCAAAAGTTTCCTCTGTCATCTCCCACTGCAGATTTGCGGAGGAGCACAACAAACTCGGGGAATGAGGCGAGGGAAGAGACAGAGGCAGTCTGAGGCACGCAAAAGAGGCCTAGAAGCCCCAAACGCGACTAGTCTGGGGCTGGTTCCACCCTGGGTGTGCCCAAAGCCTGTGCATTATACTCTAATGAGGGGTTGGGCCAATGGTGGTGTGTTTCTTTCTTTTTTTTAATGAGGTGCTGCTTTGCATAGATAAATACTATGATTGTGATGTGGGAACTAAATGGTAGATCATTATGCAAAGAGCACTGGCAGAGGTGAGATTATGAAACCAGTTCTGCTTGAGGCCTGCTGCCTGAGCGTGGGAACTAGGAGGTGCCTGACTGTCTGTGCCTCCACCTGGGCCAACTGGCTGGAGGCTGCTGTCCCAGTGCATCTCATGACAGCTGGTCCTGGACAGGAAACACTCCCCTTCACTGTGTATCCCAGATTCAGAATCCCAGGAGAGGGGAACAGAAAGGGGAAGGCAGGTGGCTCCTCCACCCACTGTCGTCCCTGCTCTTGCAGTTGGTGGGACCAAAACTCTGCCTTTAACGGATTCCTGATTGTGGCCAAACAAGAGTGGGGGCTTTGGGTGTCCTGTAGGAGACTCCAAGAAATCCTAGGCCTGGGGGGAGGCAAGAGAACAGGGAAAGGAAGAATGACCTTGGTTCTGAGTGTCCAAGCTGGTTTTGCAGCGGGGGCAGCGGGGGCAGCTGGGTCTCAGGGAGATGCAGGGCAGTCAGAGAGGAAAACTCCAGCAGCCTGGAGAGAGGCAGAGAAGATGGCCGAGGTGGGAGTCCGGGGCTCCCGCATCCAGGCCGTGGGTGCTCCCGTGATGCCTCATGAAAGGGGGACTCTGAGCTGCTGGAGTAGTCAACCAGCTACAAAAGGCAGTACACACAGTTTGTGCTTTGATGCGCCCACCCATCTGTCTTTCGTCAGGCTCAGAAAACCGGCTGAGGGTGAGCATTGTTGACAGCTTCCAAGAGGTCAGATCCAGGAGATATATAAAGCCAAGGTCAGCACTGCCAGGGAGGAAGACCCAGCAGCCTGCATCCCAGGTGTTTGGTGCCCTGAAGGCTGCAGTGAGAGCGCCCCCTACAGAGCACATCATGGAGAGGCAGCCTGGGGAACAGGAAGCCGAAGAGTTTATCAGGCAGGGCAAAAGCCATCCATTCTTTTACTCAACCAACAACTATTTGTTGGGCAACTCATTTTTTCATGGAAGTGAAATCAGAACAACCTCCTTTGTTACACATCTGGACAACAACCAGAGTTTTCCTCCTGGTTTTCCTTGGCTCCTCAGCACACTGTTACAACATCAGTTCCAAAGAGGAAGTGAGACTGGCTAATGGTCTTCATTACGTCCAGATCTCCCTTCCTACTTCTACGGGCAGGGCAGCTGGAGAGAGGCAGCATGGGAATTGGGGGAGGTGATTCCACCTTTCCCAAGCTCTTGGGACTCAGTGGGACGTCTTTGGATATTCCCTAGACATGTTGGGTGATGTGGCAAGGAGTGTTAATGATGCAATTCAATTACGCCAGGCTGTTAATGAGCTAAGTGCTGTATCTTCATTATGCATCAAATACTGGAAGACATTAAATGCTTACAGTGTCCCAGGCCTTCCCGATACAGAGCATCATGATTCTGTAAGAAGCTCGGAATCCCTACTTGTCCAGCTTCTTCAATGACCTGATCTTAAATTGGTCTGTAAAACTAACTGTGACTCTTACTCCTAGGGCTCTAAGAGAGCAAATTCATGGATGATTACAATATTCATGTTTCATGCCATCCCAGGAATGATCTTTGGATCTTGTTCTACTCTGTTCTCATTGTCAATGCCCACCACAGCACTGATTCCAGTCCTGGGAATGAGTTCTAAGGAAATTACTCAACAGAAGCAAAAAACTGCATGTTCCAAGATGCTTGCTGCTGTTAAAAATGGGAAACAACTTAGCACGGAGGAGATACGAAATGTTAGAAAGCTAGTTGAGAAGATGATAGCAAATCTGTACATGGTACCTTATACAACCACTAGAAATGGTAATAATAATGCCTTTGCAGAATGGTGGAATATATTTCTTATTTGGCAGCAAATGGAAAAGGTAGAATACAAACAAGTATATATATTTTGGCAACCTGTAAAGTATGCATTGTTTTTAAGGCTGTTTGCACAGAGATAATTGTATTAGAATGGTGGAATGCTGGGCATTTTATTATTTTATAAAATTAGTGTTAAAGTTAAATATAATTTAAAAGCACTCTAAAAGAAGAAAAAAATGTTAAAATATCATAGAAACCCTTCATGATTAGCTGTTTTCCCTATGACTCTGAACTTGATTCTCAAAGTGAGGCGTAGGGTGACCTTGACATTATTTTCAACATGCTGGGTTTAGCCCTGCCTCACCTGGGACCAGAACCTCCTACGACAGTAATCCAAGAATCAGAAGTTCAGCCAGGCTGTGAAATTATTCTAACACACATTCATGATTGAGAACCACTGTTCCAGAAGTTCTCAGAATCAAACTGTAAGCAAATGACAAGAGGGAGAAATTGATTTTCTCTCCTGAGAAGCAGACCGATTCATTGAAAACTGGTATGTTCAGGAATCAGTTCATCAATCTTTGAATTTACCAAAGTTTTCAATTTAACAAACTTATCTTAAACTTGTTTTAAACAGTAATCTTCCAAAATATATTCAATGAATATATTCTCCATGAATATCTGATTGCATTCTGCCTGAATATGTTGGTAACTATCCATTAAGAATATGTTCCTATATGGTTCAATATATTCCTCAGGAATATATTTCTTTCTTTTTTTTTTTTTCCATAAAGATTTTTATTTATTTATTTATTTGACACAGAGAGAGCACAAGTAGGCAGAGAGGCAGGCAGAGAGAGAGGAAGGGAAGCAGGCTCCCTGCCGAGCAGACAGCCCGATGCGGGGCTCGTTCCCAGGACCCCAGGATCATGACCTGAGCCGAAGGCAGAGGCTTAACCCACTGAGCCACCCAGGCGCCCCAGGAATATATTTCTTGCAAAATATTTTCATTAAATAACATACTTAAAAGAAAATATATTCATAAGAAGTATATACTTATATGAAAATAAAGTCATTCTATGTCTCTGAGCTTTTGACAAGTGGAAAATTCCTTAAATCGCTGTTAAGAAAAAAAATTCGTTGAGAATATTCAATAAGTTTTTGTGAAATTAGTGAATTTAGTGAATTCAAAGTTGTCGTTCAGCAAATTGATCCTTTGAGGGATTCAACTTTTGTTGAATTGACCTAGAGTCCTCTCAAAAAGCCCAAGGGACTCTGGGCTATGCTGAGGTTCAGGAGCAAGTGAAGGTCCAGGGGGCTAAGGTCAGGTCAGCAGGCTGAGTAAGGATCTGGGTGTGGGAGGTGTCTCCTAAGAAGAGGTCCAGATACTCACCCTGAGAGTCCTGAGGAGGCCAGTGGTAGCTCTTCCTCTTTCCACATCCAGTGGGGGCTAGAGCCTGCCAACTGTTTCATCACAGGGGAGAAAGTAGCCTTTACCAGTTAGAGATGTTAAGACCCATTCTATGGAGTTTCGAAAAGGGAGGTAATGGTTTGCAACAGAACTGGAGAAGTGGGGACAGATTGCACTGTTAGAGGGAGCCACCGTATGTCTTACACCCCTTACCTAAGGGGGTACTTCCCCACCGAAATCTCCTTTCTCCCCTGGGTGACCTTCCTCTGAGACTCTGCCATAGCTTTGTTGCTTACGCAAATTTGCACATGACCGCCATTTTGGGCTTCACCCTGACAGTTTGGCAGCTACTGGAAGAGCCCTCAGAAGGAGACTGTGTTGGTGCCAATGCCCACAGAGAGTCTTAGATCATCCCTGACAACCTCAGGTCACATCTACTGAGTGTTTTCCATTTTCGAGTCAGTGTCTTGCCAGCTTCCATGCATGGTCTCACTTAAACCTCACTACACTGAGATCTAGAGATGCCAACTCATTGCTCTAGGCCTCATAGACCCTGTGCAGTTGACCTGAACTTTGACACTGGGTAGGTCAGCTCCAGAGCTTCTGCCTCCTTTGATTAGAGAGAAACTCTCAGTTTTATGACCCAAAACCCATCTATCTGCTGCCAGTGTAGTCTTGAGGACAGATATTTAAAGAGAAAATCAGGAAGTGAAGGAAGACGTATTCTCATAGGCGGCCTGCTGTGAGCTTGCTACAGATTTTCAGACTGGGCCAAATGGACTCTGGTTCTTGGGACCAACAGCAGATGAAAGCTGGTGATTCCCTATTCAATAAAAAAGGAATCAATCAACGATACAGGTCCTGAGGAACTCCTCTGAGTGTCATATCCCAAGGGAGATGCAAACCAACTGACTTAAGCTTGTTTTTGTTGGGTTGCTTGAGAAAACACAAGATGTCCAGTTAAATTTGGATTTCAGATAAACAACAAATAAATTTTTAGTGTAAGTATGTTCCAAATACTATGGGGGATACACTTATACTAGCAAATTTTGTTGTTTATTTAACATTAAAACTTCACTGGGAATTTTGTATTTCTATTTGCTAAATCTGGCAACCCAATTTCTTCAGGGAGATAGCTCACAACTCAGGCAGTGTGTTAATAAAGACAGAGCGAGAAGTACAGATAATGGGGCCTTTGGAGAAGGGAGAGTTCTGGATATAAATCCAAGGGGGTAACGTGGTCTCTGGGTAACAGACTCAGTGGAAGGAGCTTTGTGATGGGAAGGGTTCTTGGCAGAGCTGGTTCCTAAGGATAGGAGGGAAGGATCCAGAGGGGTAGAGAGGAGGGAAGCCCCCAAGACAACGTAGGGACAAGGAAATGTCTAAAGGGGCTTTGTGTTGGGGAGGACCAGAAGTGAATGATGGGTTTGTGGAGGATCTTGAGCGTCCCGCTAGGGATTTTTGACAATGTATTTTGGAGAAGGATGGGTGGCCAGTTGAAGTAGGATTTTAGGTTAGGAAGGTTAATCTGGTGATGGCACAGAGGACTGGTGAGAATGGTGAGTGGGGCTGGGAGCTGAGCATGAGGTGGTGAGGGTCTGTGGGAGAAGGTGACCAAAAGGATATTCCAAAGCAATGGCCTCAACTTTCAGGTACAATATCCAGGTGCCCATCAGGAAGATCGGTAGCCCAATGTGACTATCTTCTATCAAGTGGGAGATCTGGGCCCTGCTGGGTACGGAGGAGGAGAAAGCAGCCGTGGTTGCAGAATCTCACAGGGAAGATACTCATGTCCTTGATGCCCTCTGAAGTCTCTCACCACAGAAGATGAAGGCAGAGTGAGTGTTATATCTTGTTCTCTTTTACCCACTGTCCCTACAACACACACACACACACACACACACACACACACACACACACACCCTACTATTGCTTATTCAGTTTATTAGGTTTCCACAGACAGCGAACTCCTGTTCTAATCTCAGATAATACTTATTCGGGATGCAATTTCAGCCTTGCATTCTATTGTTTTGCCTCCCTTGGAGCCAGTCTTTTAAAGATCTATTCCCCTGCCAAAGCTGACCCTTCTTCTGTGGGTCCTCCGCAGCTAAGACAACCCCTATTGCTTGTAAAGGGTTTTGAGATGCTCTAAGGAAAAGTACTTTGACGGCACATAGGATTACTGCTGCGCGGCCAGCTCATCCCTTGCTCTGGCCCTGGCAGCATGCCAATCCTGAAAAGCCCACTCAGCTGTTCTAGGTTTTCCCAGAAGAGCTACCTGGGCAAGAAAGGAGAGGCCTAGACATGTTGGAGATGGCAACTGTTCCAGCCCTTTCCTGGGACTGGGTGGGACGGGGCAGACCCACAGGGGCAGGGCAGGAGGGAGGAGGCTGCTCCAGCAGGGGCAGAGCCCTGGGTACCCTGGCTCTATCTGATCTTCTCCCTACCCTGGGGTGATTGTGGGCTGGGCTTACAGCACGGGTGACTTTCCAGAATGGCCTGGAGGACAGGTGTGGCCCCAGTGAAGAGGGAGAACATTAACCCCCCCCCCCAGCATGTGATCAGTATTCAGTGAACGCAAGGTGTTCAAACCCTAACTCAAACACCTCATTTCCTGCCTGCTGCTGGCAGGTCTTAGGCTGGGTGACTGCTACTTCTTCCTCCCACTGGGCAGAGTGGGCGTGTGTCTGTCTTGGTGTCTTTCCTGTGCAACTGACCAAGGCCAAGGTGTGCTTGGGCTTATGTCTCTTGCAGGAACACGGCTAGCTTGCTCATGCGAGGACAGCTTGGCCTTGGCATCAAGGTGACCCGAACTTCAGGGGTGAGAATGGGGTGGGGGGAGGCAATGTGCAAACTGCCCATTCATCCTCACCGTGGCAGCCACTTTCCCATGGGGAAAACTCACAGGCTCACCTTAGCTTCACACACCATTGCCCAAAAGCTAAACCATGCAGCCCATTGGGGGTCCTACCCCAGCCCCACAGACCTGCAGCCTTTCCTGTTCTTTCAGCAGCCCTGGCCTATGCATGGACTGGGTACCCTTTCCCTGAGTGTCCTTCTTCCATCAACTTCTCTGCTTGGGGAACTCCGTAGGGGACAAAACTTGCCCCAAAGTCATCTCTCCCTTTGATGCCTTCTTCTTAGGGCTCTCTTCTGTCCCTTTGCTGGAGAGCGCACTTAGAAAACCTCTTGCTCTGGAAGCTTTGTGTCCCCAGCTTTCAGCCCTATGCAAGTCTCCGTGATTGCTTCTTGACCCAGCCTGGGTCCACTGAATGTTTGGGGTCTAGCCTGGCTAGACTTGGAGGTTCTCTGGGAGACGATGCTTACAACCTGGGCTTTGACTTCCCTTTCCACTTCCAATGGCCTCCCCAGAGGTGGGCTGCTGACCCAGCAGGAAGTCCCCAGGTCAGTGCCCATGCACACCACCTGTGGATTGTCTCAGCCTCACACCCACCTTCTCTGGCTCATCTCTGAGGCACCGGGTTCCTCCTTTATCCCCCAGACTCCTCCACTGACCGCTCCCTGGCCTTTCTTGCTGAGTCAGCCCTCCGCTAATTGCCACCAGCTGGCCAGGCAGGCTGCCTTCCCGAGATGCAGCGGGCTGCCTGTGCAGGGAGGCCGACTCTGGGTAGCTCTCGTGCTGGGGGAATTGGCACTGCTTCCTCTGGAGAATGTTGGGGGAGCTATCCTAGCCACGCCCGGTGTGGGGTGAGCTGGGGAGAAAGACCTAGGAGAATGTAGGGAGATGGGGAGTGGGCCTGGGGGAGACCAAGGGTCCTCCTTCTACTGTTCGTAGACTTTCTTTACAGCAGTGGTTCTCAAAGAGGCAGGGTGATTCCCTTTTCCAACCCTCACCTGCCTGGGGCATTTGGCAACGTCTGGAGGTGTTTTTGGTTGTCACAACTGGCAGGGGGAGGGGAGAGCTGCTGGCATTCAGTATGTAGAGGTTGGGGATGCTGCTAAGCGTTCTGCAATGCGCAGGACAGCCCCACGACAAAGTATTACTTGACCCACAGTGTCCACAGTGCCAAAGTTGAAAACCCTCCTTTAGAGAAAAGAGGCTGGGGCTGGCTGGGATAGGGGCCTCACGTCTGAGAGGAGGGCTGGAGTGGGTTTTCATTTGTCTGGGGACTTGTTCTTAGGGCACATGTGCAGCCTAACCTGCCCCTCCGGTCCCCACAGGGAGCCACCAGCATCTCCCTGCACTTGCCCTGCTCCTCACTGCCCTCCCCCATCCCCACCCCACAATTCAGGTGGGGGAGGAGGGGCCCATTTCTACAGCCAGCAGGCATTAGATGTGGAGAAAACCTCTTACCTTCCTTTATTTTGCTCCGTATCAGCTCATGGTTTAAGAAGGGCAAGGAAACAAGGACTTTCTTCCCATTTTTCTAAAAACACTATATATGAAGGAACATTTTTTTTTCTTTCATCCCCTATATGATAATATTATTCACCACCATGCACTGATTGCTTGCTTTGTACCTGGAACTATGATATCATTGTCACAACAACAACGCTCTGAAATAGCTACCGTTATTCCTTGAAAAAAAAAAACCCAGCTGAGGTCCACACTAGTTGTGGAACTTGACCAAATCACAGAGGTAGAAGGGGTGTTGCTGAGATTGGCACCAAGTCCTTCCTCCCAATCGGTGAATGGAACACCCCAGAGATTTCTCCTGTAGGAAGTCAGTGTCATAGAGGAACTTTTCTTTCTTTCTCTCTTTTCTTTTAAACACTCTACTAAACCAATAGAAGAACTTTCTAAGTGAAAAGGACCACAGGGGCTCTCATGTCTTCCAGAACCATATGGGTATGAGCAAGGGGGGACCAGGAGAGAGGCTTCGGGCCACCAAGCAAGAGGAGGCTGCCCGTGGACGTGACTGATTCCCAGTAAGAGTGACTAATGCTGCCATGAGTCAGCCTGGACCCCGGAAAGGTCCTCTTCCTCCTCCAGGCCCCATGTTCCCCAGCCCTGGGGGTGATCAGGTGCCTGGAAGGAAAGACCAGGTGCCCCTCCCAGAGAGCATGGTCTGGCCGTCTTCTGCTCAGGCGTCCATCTGTCCATCCATCCATCCGTCCATCCGGGGAGCTCTTGCTGGGCTGCTGAGGGCCTCTGGAGCTTCGAGGCTGCAGGAGGCAGGCAGTAAACAGGAAATGGTTAAGTAAGAGCAGGTGGGGCATGCTGGGTGCTGGAGCAGGGCAGGAAATAGCTAAGCGGCTGAATGGACTCAAAAGAATGTTCTGCCCTCCTCCCTGAGGCTTTGGCCAAGGGCTGTCCACCCACCCCTCCCTGCCCTGCACTGAGAGGCACCCAGACCAGCAGCCGGCTGACCCCCTGCTGCCCTCCTCGGTTCTGCTGGGGCTGGGAGGTGCTGGGAGGAGAGGGCCCAGAGTACAAGGAAGCCCAGCCAGGAGAGATGGGGCAAGAAGGAGGGGGTTCCTTCCCTCCAGGGCTGTGAGCCAGGCCCATCTCCAGTGGCCCAGGAGTTAGGGATTGGGGGGCGGGGTGTGAGCAGCCTCTCCAGGCCCCAGAGGTTGTTTTCCTCCTCCTGGTTCTTTGTTCCCTAGAGGGCCCTTTGTGTTGACTGAGGCTCCTACCCTGGGCTAAGCCCAGGGCTGGAACAGTGGCCTGGGATCTGGACAGAAAAGGCCGGAAGCCGCAGGGGCCTCCCCTGCTCTCCCCTTTGCTCCTCACAGCAGCAGGTGTCCTGGCAGAGGGGTGGCACTCTCTTATAAGGTGAGATGAGGAGCCCGAGGTTAGGGAAGTGGCGTGGCTCACACGAGGAAAGGGGAGAAAAGGGCGCTGGGGCTTGAACCGCCCCCCTTTTGCCTCCCTGCCCTTCTGCTGCTGTACCTCTGCTCCTTGGTGCCTCTCCTGTGCAGAGAATTTTCTTCGCTCTACCCTGGAGTAAAATTAGTGGTGCTCTGGGTGCTCTCCTCACCCCATTCTTAGGGGACCCACCCTCGTGGGCAAGCAGGGCTCTGCTTCTCAGGGTCCTCTTGCAAGTGGGCTGCTTCTCTGCTGAGCAAAGGGTCCCATAGCTCTGGTCTTGCAATGTCACTGACACATTACTGTCTGGGGACTCTGGGGCAGCCAGGTATGAATACCCAGCCCAGGCCTCAGCAGGCACGATTCCCTGGGTGCCTGAGGGGCCCACGGGGACACTGAGGCAGGCGTAGCCTGTTCCTGGTGCTCGTTGTTTCTTGTTCCCCAGCACATGGCTCCTGGGTGCGGCAGTCTTGCAAGGGGGGAGTTGAAGGCCTTAGCCCCTGAGTAGGGGGAGAAGCTGTGCTCAGGTGTTTTCCTGATAGCGGTGGACATAAAGGGTATCTCAGCCCCAAAGAATGAGCACAACCAAGTTGATTGGGTATTATGTTCTATTTGTTTATAGTAAGTATATATTTAAGTATGTGCATGTGTGGATTTACATGCGTACTGGTGCATGTAATCCCTACAGCAACCCAAAGAAGAGGTACTTGGATTATTCCCATTTTCCAGACGAGGCCTAGAGAAGGGAACTGACCTGCAGTGGTGGGTCAGGTATTCTGACTTCAGCCCCGGGCAGCTGGCTCTGGCCCACACTCTGGCAGCTTTGCCTGGGTGGGAGCCTTTGAGGAGGCCCCATTTGTTCTCCTCGAGGTCCCTCGTAAGATCCCTGTTCTGTAGGAAAATTTCCTTGTCTCTGAGGAGCCAGAATTTCCTGGGCATCCACCAATATATCCGAGGCTCTCGGGGTCTCTGATTGAGAATGCTAGAAAAGAGGAGGAGAAAATAACTGGAGAGCTCGTCAGTTCTCCAGGCTGGGCCATGGGCATGGCGTCTTCCCTGTACCACTGTTATGGGGCCCTGGGGAAATTCTGCCATCAATTCTGTTCGTTCAAGAGCTGTGGGTTGGCACCAACTTTGTGCCAGTCCCTGGGCTGGGCACTGGGAGGAGCCAGCTAGAGCAGACCCATCTCCTGTGCCCTGGGGTGTTGGTGGAAGCAGAGGAGTATTTTTGTGCATCTTTTGATTTAGCGTGGTGGATGCTCAGAGGCAAGCGTGTGGGTGGGGAGCGCGGAAGCAGGGACTTGGTACTCGGCAGATCCTGGGAAGTCAGAGGAGGTGTCCAGCAGGTGAGCGGGATTGGCTGAGCCTTGAAGGAGGATCCCACTCAACCAGGAGGAAGAAAAGGGGTGGGCATGGGGAGCAGAGGGGACAGTGCAGGCAAAGGCTTGGAGGCCTGCTGTGCTGGTGAAAGTGGAGCACAGAAGCACCTCAGCATTGCTAGAGGCCGCGGGCCGGAGAGGACCTGGTAGGGTTGGCATCACAGGGCCAGGGAGGCCATGTCATGGTCAGGGCTCTGGAGCTTTGTCAGCCTCCTTGTCCTGGCCTGAAAGACCCTCCGCAGAGAGAAGGGCCTTGGGGGAGGACAACGCAAGAAGTGGACCCCCTCCCGCCCCCTGCTTCAAGAGTTACGACGAAGCTACAGTGACAGAGACAGTAGAAGGGACAGAAGAATGGACGTTTATGATCATGGACATGGTAAACAGTGTGAGAGATCCGCCCCTTACCCCCCACGCACAACTGCATTTTGAAAAGTGCAAAGGGAATTCAATGGGGGAAAAATAATCTTTATAAACAAGAAATGGTGCTGAAAAATTTGGACACCCATAATGAAAAAAAAAAAAAAGCCTTGGCTTCTAACTCAAATAATATCAAAGACAAAAACATAAGAGAAGGAATGAAAAGAAAAAACCGTAAAAGTATGAAAGAAGAAAATATGGGAGAAAAGCTCTGTGACTTGAGTTAGGCCAAGTTTCTTATTAAGATACCAGAAGCGTGATCCATGGAAGGAAAACGGACAAGGTGGACGGACCAAAATTAAAAACTTCTGGTTTTCAAAAGACACCTAAGAAAATGAAAAGAAAAACCACAGACTAGAGAAGAAACTGTTTGTAGAATCTGTATCTGACCAAGAGGACTTAAATTTAGACTATATTTAAAAATTCCCTAATGTCAGTAATAAGAAAGCAAACACTTTGGTTTTTAAAATGGGCAAAATATTTGAACAAACATTTCATCGCAGAAGAGAGACAGATGGCAAATAAACCCATGAAAAGACGTTCAACATCATTAATTACTAAATTAAAAATCATAATGAGGATCCACTCTATCTAAAAGTAGTTAAGATTCCTTAACTACTTAAGTTCCTTAATGGAAGAAAAAAAATTTAGAATTTAGAAATTTAGAAAAAAATTTGTAAACCTCCAAAGCTGACGATACCAAGTACTGGGGAGGATGAGGAGAAAATGAGACTCTCATTTGCTGCTGGTGGGAATGCAAAATGGTGCAGCCCCTGTGGAAGATGGTCTAGCGGTCTAGGGTACAGTTCAGCATACGCTCACCCTATGACCCTGCAATCCCACCATTAGGTACTTACCAAGAAAGATGAAAACTTACATCCACAAAAACGTGTATGCAAATATTTATAATGTCATCTTTCACGGTGGCTGGAAACAAGGTACAACCAGTGCAACAGAAATACCCTTCCATTAAGGAAAAAATGAAACGAGATGGGATCGGGAGGGAGACAAACCATAAGAGACTCTTAATCTCACAAAACAAACTGAGGGTTGCTGGGGGGAGGGGGGTAGGGAGAGGAGGGTGGGGTTATGGACATTGGGGAAGGTATGTGCTAGGGTGAGTGCTGTGAAGTGTGTAAACCTGGCGATTCACAGACCTGTACCCCTGGGGCTAATAATACATTATATGTTAATTAAAAAATTAAAAAAAAAGAAATATCCTTCCATTATATACCTTGCATACATCCTTCCCTTGAATGGATAGACACACTGTTACGCCATCCACTGAATGGGACACGGCTCAGAGGTGAAAACTGCTGGTTCAAGTCATACCACGCCCGAATCTCAAATGCACCGGGCTACATGGGAGGAGCTGGACTCTGTGTGCAAACCCTGTGTACAAACTCGGCATACAAACCCTGTGTACAAACTCTGTGTAAAACCCTGTGGCTTTGTACCGCAGGATTCCATCAGCAGGCACACCTTGGAGCTATCTCGGGTTCGGGTCTGAACCCCTGCAAGGATGTGACTATCTCAGTAAAGGGAGTCAAGTGAATTTTTTGGTTTCCCAGTGCATACGAAATTACGTTTGCACGGTACAGTAGGCTATTACGTGTGCGATAGCATTCTGTCTACAAAAACAATATAGCCCTTCATTAAACATGCTAACCATCATCTGAGCTTTCAGTGAGTTGTAATCTCAGATCACGGATCACTGTACCAAATACAACAATAATGAAAAAGTTTGAAATACAGTGAGGATTACCAAAAGGTGACCCAGGCACACTGTCGGGAAAGCGAAGCCAA
>NW_022631049.1:340356-350788 GCF_010015895.1 Lontra canadensis
AGAAAAGAACATGAAAAGAGAACACAGGTGAGTTTAGGGGTTAATGGATGCTATTGCATATCTTAACTGCGATGGTCAGTAGTCTTCCCTCCTCCCCCCCCCCGTGTACAGTGGCCGCAAACCTCCAAGTTGTGGAAAAAAGAAACACAGTATCTAAGAAGTTCAGTAACATGAAGGGCAGTAAAGGAGGTATGCTTGTACACGACATTTTGGAAAAGGCAGAACTACAGGAAAAGGCAGAAAACTACAGAAAAAAACCTAGTAGTTTTCCCGGCTGGGTTCAGGGGCAGGGGTGGAGTGGGAACACTGGAGAGTTTAGGGGGTAATAGAAACTATTTCATACCTTAACTGCAATGGTTACATGACTGCATGCATTTGTCAAAATTCCAAGAATTGGATTTTAAAATGGATGAATTTTACCATATGTAAATTATATCTCAATAAACTTGACTTTAAAAAAACAACAGTGCGCTAGGTTATACAACCTCATGTTATAACTAGGCTCTAGGCCTGGGAGCTGGGAAGACTCACTTCTGCTCTAGTTCCTGATGGCCATTCTGTCCCTTGGGACCCCACCCACCCACCAACGGAAGCCTTGCTCTTTGTGATGCCAGGGGACAGGAAGGGGAACCATTAATGAGCCCCTCCTTTGGGGTGTTGTGGTCCCTGTTTTTATTAAATGCAAGTGCCCCTGGGAGGGCGAGTAACTTAAGTTGAGGGAGTCTCTGGCAGAATGAGAGGGGGATGGAAGGAAGGGAAGGGAAACAATTTCTGTGAGGCTGGAGAAGGGTGGGGGTCGTGTGGGAGGTAAGCCTTCAGTTTGGTTGGGGGTTACTGGGCTGTACCAGTGCACTGTGAGTGTGTTAGGGGCGCGGGATTAGGAGCAACATGGAGGGCAGGCCCCCTCATTGCTTTGGCTTAGTATGCAATGTCCTCTTTCCCCACCAGGCAACCATAGCCCCTGCTTGGGCTACCTTCCCCAGCACCTTCCTCCTCTGCCTCCCAATTATCCAATCCCAATTATGGGTTGCCCAGAGAGATTGGGAGATTTTTTTTTTTATTTTTATGTATTTATTTGTCAGAGAGAGAGAGCACAAGCAGGGGGAGCAGCAGGCAGAGAGAGAAGCAGGCTCCCTGCTGAGCAAGGAGCCTGATATGGGACTTGATCCCAGGACCTGAGATCATGACCTGAGTCGAAGGCAGACACTTAACCAACTGAGCCACCCAGGCATCCCTATTATTCCCATCTTCTAAGTGAGGGCACTGAGTGAGTCTTGCTGAGTTGGTACAGGGCAGGGCTGGGACCGAGTCCAGGCCTCCGGATGGCCAAAGTCATGCTTATGACCGCAGCATCATCCCACCTTCTGCCCCACGCAGAGGAAAGCCGCCATCCAATTCCAGTCCCAACCTGGCAGGTCTTCAAGTTTATCTGCCGTAGAAGGACTGAGAAACAGAGAGGACACTGGTCTCTCCCACAGGATGCAGGCTGGAACTGGAGATGCCTGTCCAAGACTGGGCAAAGGGGGCTGGGCAGCGATGCAGCACCTTTCCTGCGGGACCCTTCCCACTCACTGCATTCACTGGGGATATTTTCCACGGTGTGAAACACAGGACCACCTGCTCAGGGGGCCCAGAGGCTTCGGGAAGGTACCCCGAGGATGAGCCTCCCTGACTCCATGCTCTCGCGCTCCGTATTTTGGACAGAGGGAAGGCAGGCGCTTGATGTTGAGTCCACGGCAGACCAGTAAGTCAGAGTCCCGGTTGGGCTCTGCTGTCTAGTAAAGCAAAGACGATCATTCATGAATTATGTGGGCGTGATATTGTGGAACAGGGCTGGTGGATGGGCTGGTGTGGGGGGGCGGTGACTCATTTCTGGAGGCCTTGAATCAGACCATTGTTATTTCCTTTGGCTTCCAGTGGACCTAACCCAGGCTCCCCTAATCACCTACCTGCCTCAGTCCCTGAATCAGAGATGCGGGCTCTGGTAGGCCTTAATGCAGGCTGCAGTCCCTTAGAGAAAGAGGCTTCCAGGAGGAGGTGATGTTCTAGGCTTTACAGAAGGGCTGTGGTACAAAGCGGAAAGAGGGGGCTTGGTCGAGGAGAGGTGATATTAAGACCACAGAGAGAGGGGAGTGCAGTATTTTCCTTGAAGCCAAGAAAGCTCACAGGGAAAAGAGACAAAGTCTGATCCTTGAGAAAGATTAGACTGTCTTTTCTCTCCCTCTCTACCCTATCTCGAGAGCTGGAGAGAGGAGAGGCAGAACTAGGAAGAGTCTGCTGATAAAAGCAGGCTTTGGCACAGCCGTGGCTTGGTGCCTGTATTGCAGCTGTCTCGAAAATATCCCTGAGGGAGAGGCTAGAGCTCCGACTGCCTGTGTGGAGCTGTCAGGCAACCAGCAAGCGGGGACTCCCATGGCCCCAGGGCTTCCGGACACCCCCAGAGGAGCAAAGCAGGGAGACCCTCCTCCTGGGGTAGCTCCCTGAAGGCAGGGTGGAGTCTTCTCTTCTCAGTGCCCTGCCCCCTCCCCCCTCTCTTTCTTCCTCCTCCTTCCTCCCTCCCTCCCCCTTCCCTCCTTACCGTGGGTGCATCCAGAACTTTGGACAGGGTGAGCAAAAGCTCATCAAGGAAAAGAGGCCCAAAGAGGGTGTGCAGGAAGATACTGGGAGGTGATTCTGGGGCAGTCACCGCGGGCAGTCGTGCCCGTGCCCATGGAGCCAAGAGAGGGAGCAGGCCAACGGGGACATTTGACAAACTGTTCAGGTCCAAGTGGGAGGTGCCGGGCCACACTGAGTCAGGGCTCCCCTTATGGTTCAGAATGGTGCCCGGCTTTCGGCAGACCCAAGAGACATGGCAATTATCCAAATTATCTTCGTTGCATGAAAAACACAGTACACAGATCGATCCCCTCCTGAGACATCTAAAATTATTAATCGAATTGCACCATTTTAGCCCCCAGACAGATTTGGGGAATATATCCATTGCACGAAGCCTTTTGTTTTCGTGGGGAATGTGCGAACGGCAGGTTATTGGAACTCCTGGGTCTTTGATTTGTTACCCTTCTCTTCTGTGATCTCAGAAGCCCCATGCCCAGGCCAGTTTGCTTCACGGATAGGCCGGACCCCTTCTAGATGATGACCTGGGTAGCAGAAATGGGGGGTGTGCTGATTAGGGTTTGCTGGCCGGCGAGGCCCGGGGCTTGCAGGTCTACACGCCTCTACAGGAGGAAGCTGAAACACGGGCAGGGTGGGTTTCCTTGCTTTGGGGCACCAGTCCAGGTGTCGCCAGATGTGAGCTCTGCAAGGGGCTCAGAGACCCTCGTCCCACCCCGTCCTTCCTGAGAGTTCTTCCTAGAAGAGTCCAAAGGTTGCTTGCTCTGTGTGGGCACAGATCGCATGGTCACTCATCCTGTTCCCACTGCTGCCCACCCCTGTCTGCGTACGTTGCCAGGCCCTGTGTGCTCTGTCCCAGACGTTACCGTGTCCCTTACCTCTCTCCTGGGAGAGAGACGGTTCCATGCCTGGGTTGCTCACGATGCTCAGCTAATCCAAGGGGTCTGGAGCCATGGGTCTGCTCTGAGCGAGGCTTCTGGGAGAAAAGCCCGTATGACTCAGCGCTTCCGGCAAGTGGGGTGAACAAAGGCACCGTCTGGCACGAGCTGCCAGACAAAGAAGCTCATGGTGAGGGTTAACAGGAAGCCGTGGGCTAGAACACAGCGTTCTACTCACTTTCCCTGCCTTCTTCCCTACCTTCCTCAGCCCCTCTTGCCACGCGTCCTCTGAAACTCAGCCATGAACTCCCAGGCTCCTTGGCACGTGTGGCATTCACAACCTCGCCCCCTGACCTCCCAGCCAGCCCCCCATTTCCCTCCCCATTCTCACATCTCACATGCTGGCCACACTCATCCACCCAACGTGGGTGCCAGCAGTGGGCTTGGGGGTTTGGGGGCTTCTGGGCCTTTGTACCTGCTGTTCCCTAGGCCTAAAACACGCTTGTTTCTCTGCGAAGATCCTCATCTTTCAAACCCAAATCAAAATCTCCCTGCCTGGAAGCTTCCCTGGGTCCCCACAGAGACTAGGGCCGTGTCAGGGAGAGTTGCCAGTCTCACTGAGGGAGGGTTGACCTCGGTGCACTGTAATGAAGCCTTGGCCCTCCCGTCTGATTCCCCTGCCCGAGTGACCCCCTCAGGAGCTCCCGCGGCACCCCGCAGTAGTACGCACTCAATAAGCGGTCATGTGAGTGAAGAAACGAAGGAACGCGCAAGCGGCTGCTTGAGGAAAGGAAATGGAGAGGCATCCTTCATGGGGAAACCGGCCTCTGACACCTTATTTGGGGTGTCCTCTCCTGAAGTCGGCTTCGGGCGCTGCTTCTCCCCCTCCTGCCCTCAGTGCCAAGAGTTCCTCCAGAGGCTGGACCACCTGCCTGGCCTCTGGGAGGGATTTCTTCCTCGATGCTCACTTGTGGCTTTTCTGGTCCATCCAAGTGCAGGTCTTGCACATGTGTTGGGGACTCATTGCCCGTGAAAGCCCGGCGATCTGGCGTGGGTTAAATCAGAGGAAGGACCTTACTCTGGGCAGAGAGACTAGAGAGAATGCCCAGGAGCTGCAGCAAGAACTGACAGGAAGGTGATGCTCCCCCCAGGTTTAGGGAGGATTCCTTTTTGGGGCAGGGAAATCACAGGAACAATTGGTTGAGTTGAGCTTGATCAGGAGGGGTCTTGGGGCCCGAGGCAGGGATGGGGAGGGAGGGTGCGAATGTATGGGGTTGGTGGTGGGAAGGGAAGGGGTGGGCGAGGTTTCACTGGGAAGAAAGAAGGGAACGGGAATGTGGGGGGGCTCAGAGGCCCAGCTCAGCAGCATCTGAATCTTCAGTCCCTGCAAGGATCTGCAAGGAGAGCTGGGAAAAGATGAATCAGGAAGGGCAGGGGCCAGGGTCTTGGTGGAGGGCAGAGGGGCTTGGAAGGGCTAACTGGCCTGGAGGTTGCTGGGAGCAAAGGGGGAGAAGCAGGAAATGGACTTTAGGACAGCGCCCACGCCAGGAATGGTTCTGGACCTTCTCCCTCTTCCTCACAATCAGCCTTCGGGGAACCCGAGGGATCTGGGGCCCAGGCTAGGTCCCTGAGGGACCCTGGTCCCACACAGCTAGCCTGTTTCCCCACCAGCCTGTACCCCACCCCTGGCAGTTTGGACACTAATAGCCCATGGCACCCCAGGAGGGGGTGAATGGGGATCCATTTGTTTTTCCAGAGTTTGACCTCTGGGTAAAACTCTTCCCCCAAAATGTGCCGGTTTAAGTGAAAGCGATAAATCAGCCCCTTTGAAATGCAGAAGTAGCGTGGGGAAGCCCGCTTTGATATGCAGTTTGGAAACGGGGCACTTAAAACCTGGGTTAATTCTCCGTCCGGCTTTATTGGAGGCCGAGAAAGGAAAGAGGAGGAAACCCAGGGCCACTCATTAAGTCTGGGGCACTTGAAAGGCCTGGGGCCGGGGCCGAGCGGCCGCTAAGAGATCACGAAGGCACGGAGACCCTGGGAAAAGCATCCTTGTCCCCGGCCAACTCTAATCCCAGTTCCCACCCAGACAGATGAGACGTTGGGGGTGGGGGGCGGTGGAGCGGGGTTGGTGGGGGGAGGGAGTGGCCGGGGAGAGGCTCCTGAGGATGGGGAGGCGGTTGCTGTGGAAACGGAGTCGGGGCGCCACAGAGGAGAAAGCCAAGGGCCAACCACGCAATTTCCTGAAAGAAGCTGAGAATTCAAGAGACTGTGGGTCTCCCTCCCTGGGCAGCTCCTGCTCTCAGATGCCTGGGGCTGCAGCCCTTCCATGGGAGCTGGGTGGGGTGGCTTGCCTGTGGTGGCCTCTGGGGGCCCTGGTCTGGGCCTTTCATTAGAAACATCTGCTCTTCGTGGCCCTCTGTGTCACAGGGCGGTCTGAGGGCTCCGCACAAGTTTCAGACAGGGGTGGGGTTCTGGGGATATGCGCCTTCCACCATCCCATTCCAGAAGGGAGGAAAGGCTGAGTACGGGGACACAAGGCCCTGAGGTCACTTGGTGCCGCTGAGGTGACCCTGAGTCCTGGATTTCAGGATGATTCCCACTGCTCTCCCCACAGGTGACAAGTCCGTGTCTTGCTCAGATGGGTCAGGCAGAAGTCTCTGATCTGAAGCTGGGACAAGCCGCCGGGTAACTAACTCTACAGTGGGATTCCCTAGAACTTCTGGAGCCTAGCACCCACAGCCGATGGCCAGTCCTGTCTCCTCCAAGGGGCCGCCGGCCCTGGGCTGTGGGTGGGGACCCGCGGGAGACTGCTTGGTTGCTGCCTTCCCAGCCCTGCTCTGCCTGCTCTGTTTTTTCTTGCGTGTTGTTTTGGCGCCAGGAGGTAGGCGGTTGGTGGAGGATGGGACCCGAGAAATTAAGAACCTGACCCTTTAGAGCTTGGTGCCCCCATTTCAGACAGGCCAGGGTGGACAACAGCTGACAGGCTCTTGTCACCCTCTTCCCCCTCTGACCTTGGGGTGCTGAATTCTGGGGAATGCATTCATCATGCAGCTGGACGGACCACTGCCCCATGCAGATCCTGCATCCGTGGGCTGGGCGGGGGGTTTGCCTGCAGAGATGCTCAGGGTGAGCTTAGCAGCCAGTGACAGAGGCCTTTTTGGAGCCCTCAACCCACCTCAACCCAGTCTCTCCCTCATCCTGGGAATGGAGAACCCATGTCCATTTGGAGGAATCTCACCTCCCACTCAGATGCCAGCCCACCTTGGGCCATGCAGGGCCTCCGAGGGTGGCCAGGATCTCCCAAAGCCTTTCCCTGTGTTAGAACAACATGCTTAGAATTGCAGATCTACGCTAGGTCTCAGACAAGGAGTCAACGAAATAAATCACAGAAATGACTCACTTTAAGCTCTTTTAACTCAGGGCAAGCTGAAAGCCCCCGGAAGGCAGGAGCAAAGCGGGGATTTTTCTCTCTGCCACTCCCTATCCCTGAGAGATAGGAGGGAGGAGGGGAGAAGGACCAGGCCCAGCTCCCAGGGAGCTTCTGCCCACCTCCAAGTTCCTGTCCTGCCCTTGGGGGTGGCCAAGAGGAGGGAGTCCTCCCTGTACTGCTTTGTCATGCCTCTCTCTGCAGTAATCACCTTTAGTTTCCAGATTAAAAGAAATGAAGTGACTGGAGCATTTCAGCAGGGCTGAAGTGGCGGGAGCTGGAGCTTCCATGGTCTTCTAGAAGCCCAGGGCGGAGGCACCGTGTTGTTCTTGCCTCCTTCCCAGCTGCAGGGAAGGAGGGGCTTGGGAAAGGGGGTGGGGGTGGGGAGTCAGGCTCACGAAATGCCTGCCTGGAAGCAGAGCCAAGGGGGATTAAGAAATTGGGGCAGGCCAACTGGAGAGCCAGTCCACTGAAGACCCCACAGATAAAGGGAAAGATGAGGGAAAAAGAGGGGGTAGGTGAGTCCGAAGAGAGGAGGGCAGGCGAGAAAAGGCTGACCACAGGGGCTCGGGGAAATGTCCCTGGTCAAAGGCCAAATTTGTGTTGTCTGAGGTGTTGCTGGGAGAAAGATCTGTGGTGGCAGCGGTGATGGTGGGTGGATGAGTGTGCCTGCCTTTGTGTGTGCAGGAGGCAGGAGCCTGTGTACTTAGACACACACCCACACCCACACACACACACACCCACACACACACACACACACGCAGAGTTATTGGGTAGGCCTGTGCCAGAAACTGCTGCATTCCTCCTAACCCCAAAGCCAGCCCCCTTTCCAAAATGCTTTCTCATTATTCGCAGGCACATTTTTCTTCACCACACTCGGCTCTTGTTTCTGTATTTCTACACGCTCGCTGCCGTGGAGACCCTTCCCTGCTCTGTACACTGTGAAAACACCTGCATTTTATTAATGCTGCCTGGAGCCGGGCTGGGCCGGGCCCCTCTGCGCCCGGCCCCTGCTCTCCTTCTCCACCATGCTCAGCGAAGCGCAGCACCCATGTTAACCCTGTGTGGCTGGGTCTCTGTCCCGGAGCCCTGGGTCCACCGAGGGGTGCAGACCCTGCCAAGGAGCTGGAGATGCCCTACGTCGACGAGGCAGGAGCTCCAGGGAACTACCCTGGCTCTACGCTTTCCTTGCCCTGGATTTTTGATCCTTTTCTCTTATCACTGCTCCTCAGCTTCTCTCTCCAGAATGTGAGAACACCATTTTGTCTCGAAAGGAATCCTGGCAAACTTCTAAGACAAACTCCTTAAGGAGCCTGGCCCTTTAAGTATCTACTCCGTCCTCTTGCCTCCAGGAGCCCTTGGGACGAAACCACTACAGAAAAATAACTGCTTTCCTCTTTAAAATATTTTAAATAAGGAAAGCATAAAGAAGAAAAACACCCATAATCCTATCACCCTGAGAGTCGTGTTAACGTTTCTTTTAATGCAATACGTGCATATGACTTAAAACAAAAAAAAAAAAGCGTGGACGGTATCACATGAAACTTCAGTTTTTCTTCCCTCAAACCGCAGTTGGTCCTCCCGAAGGTAATAATTCTTAACAGTTTGTGCATCCTTCCAGGGAAAGAATTTGGGTATACACTGACATCTTTTTTTTTTTTTTTTTTAATTAAAAATAAGTCTGGAATTCTTGCAGTATCAGCACAGGGAGACCCCCTTCGGTCTTTTTAATGGTTGCATATTAATTTGTGGTATGGCTGAACCACGGTTTATTTAACCAGGCTCCTCGTAATGGGCTCGGGGCTGCTTCCAGTTTAGAATCTTACAAACACTGCCGTAGCGAGGGTCTTTGGATATCTTCCTTGGGTGGACATGTATGAAGATATCTGCCGGCAAATTCCGAGGAGCGAAGTTGCTGGATCAAAGGACATGTTCATTTAGCATTTGTCTACTGTTTTTTAATTTTTTAAAATCTTTTATTTTTTAAAAAGATTTTATTTATTTGTTTGACAGAGAGAGAGGTCACAAGTAGGCAGACAGAGATAGAGAGGGGAAGCAGGCTCCCTGCTGAGCAGAGAGCCCGATGCGGGCCTCCATCCCAGGACCCTGAGATCATGACCTGAGCTGAAGGCAGAGGCTTAACCCGCTGAGCCACCCAGGCACCCTTATCTACTCTTTTTTAAAAAAGAGCTGTGTTTTCCCCCTTATCCGTCTCCATTTTTTTCTATCAGGCAAACTCCTAGCCACCTATCAGAATCCAGCTCAAATTTCGTCTCCTCTGTGAAGCCTTCCCTGATTGATCCAAGAACCTGCTGGCTTCCCTTCCATGCTTCCTTAGCCCTCTTACTTAAGCCTTAGGGTAGCTCAATTTTTTTTTTTTAAGATTTTTTATTTATTTGACAGAGAAGTCACAAGTAGGCAGAGAGGCAGGCAGAGAGAGAGGGGGGTAAGCAGGCTTCCTGCTGGGCAGAGAGCCTGTAGCGGGGCTCCATTCTAGGACCCTGAGACCATGAACTGAGCTGAAGGCAGAGGCTCAACTGACCTTGAGCCACCCAGGGGTCCCCAATTTTTTAAAACGTCTGTTCTCCATACAGGATTGCAATATGAGCACATTGACATCTCTCTTGAGGCACAATGCTTTTGTCCTTTTTAAAAAGATCTTATTTATTTGAGATAGAGAGAGACAGGGCACAAACAGGGTGGGGTTGGGGAGCAGCAGAGAGAGAGGGAAAAGCAGGCTCTCCACTGAGCTAGGAGCCCAATGTGGGGCTCTAGCCCAGGACGCTGGGATCATGATCTGAGCTGAAGATAGACACTTAACCGACTGAGCCACCCAGGCGCCCCTGCTTTTGTCTTTTTAAAAATTTTCTTTGTGCAATTCCACTCCTGGGCATATGCCCAAGAGAACTGAAAGCCGGGCCTTGAGCAGACATTTGTACATCTATGTTCAGAGTAGCATTATCCACAATAGTCAGAAAGTAGAAACAACCCAAACAACAAGGGAACAGATCAAAGGGGGTACAGTAGTCTCCGTTACCCGCTGTTTTGTTTTCCCCAGCTCCAGGGATCTGTGGTCCATTGTCCGGGAACACCTGATCCTCCCCAGGGAGCTTCAGAAGGTCAGTAGGAGCCCAGCACTACATCACAGCGCCTGTGTCATTCCCCTCACTTCGTCTCATCCCATAGGCATTTCATCATCCCGCATCATCACAGGAAGGGTGAGTAGAGGAAGTGGGATCTTTTGAGAGAGAGACCACAGCCACGTAAGTTTTATTATGCTGTATTGTTGTAATTGTTCTATTTTAATTTCAGCTGTTGTTAATGAACCTTTTACTATCCCTAATTTATAAATTAAACTTTATCATAGGCATGTAAGTATAGGGAAGAATGTACTATATCTAGAGCTTGGTACTATCCGTGGTTTTGTGCATCCACTGGGGGTCTTAGAATGTATCTCCTGTGGATGGATATATATATATATATATATATATATATATATATATATATATATATA
>NW_022631049.1:350798-372945 GCF_010015895.1 Lontra canadensis
ATATATATATATATATATATATATATATATATATATATATATATATACAATGTATATATCTACAACAGGAGCCCTTAAAGGAATGAAATTAGGACACAGGCAACAACTTGGATGAACCTCGAAGGTATCACACTCAGTGAAATAAGCCAGTCGCCCAAAAAAGACAAATATTGGGTGATTCTACTAATATGAGGTACATAGCCCAGTCAAATTCACAGAGACAGGAAGTGGAATGGGGGCTGCCGGAAGTTGGGAAGAGAGAGAATGGGGGGGTTGGTGTTTGAGGAGTGCAGAGCTTCCGTTTCAGAAGACGAAAGTTGCGCAGATGGACGGCGATGATGGCTGCTTTGCCTGTACTTCATGCCATGGACCCCCCACTTAAACATGGAGGACGGTAAATGTCACGTTACGCAGATTTTACCACCATGAAAAAATCGTACCACGTCATAGACTCAGAGTTTTTTGCAAGGTCTCTCCATGGGTCGACATTACCAACCCCTTACTTCAAGGCAATGCTGACCCATCCAGGATGGGAGAGTACTTATCCTATTTTCAGATATTTCCAGGGAAGGGAGCCCATTACATTATTAGGCAATCTTTTCCAGTGTCTCAAAACCCCAGACATTCTTGGTACTAGACCTTTCCTGCTGCACCTGAAGTTAATTTTTTCTTGGTCAGTAAGTGCTTTGTCAGGCCACTGACTCTTCACACACTCAGAGGCTCTGGTTACACGTCCCCCCCCCCCCCCGCCCCTCCAACCCATGTCTGGGCCAAGGGCACCAAGTAACAGGCTTGTGGGTGGACTTTGAGGGCCTCACGAGACTCTCTCCTGCTTGCATCTCACCAGCATGATGGATAGAAGGAGCCTACCCATCTGTTACCTCATTTGTGAAGCAGTTTGTGGGGGTTCTAGATTTTTTCTCTCTCTCTGCTCTCACCTCTTCACCCTTCTGTTGAAGGCCTTTTGCTGACAGGGTGGTACCCCACCCCCCACCCCCCAAAGGACAGGGGCAGAACTGGTGACTCATTTCAGTAAGTTCCTTAGACTCTCCTCTGACCAGAGACTGCATGGCCCCTTAATGAGCCGACTGGAAGGTGTACTTGGTTGGCGTGTTCTCCATGGCCTGGAAGATGTGGACCTCGTCAACGTAGAGAACATCGAAGGCTAAATGAGGGAAGAACAGGGGCTGAGAAAGACACCATCCTCTGGGTGCCTGTTGACGGCAGGCTTGCAAGGCCTGACACAGCTGAGAAATGTCAGGAGCTCGGAGGAAGTGGGGCCTTCTCTGTTGTGAGGACCTGCCCCCAACCCCTTTCTAGGGCACAGGAAGGGAGGGGGCGAAGCTAAATGGCGGCCCCACCCTCGGTGGCTCAGATGTCACTGCTACCACAAAGGAAAATCCGTGTGGGGGTGGGCACTTCCAGAGACCTCATTCACCTGCAATTCAGGGGATCATAACATCACCCCTGTGCTCCTGTGCCAGGCCTGTCCGCCTCGGAACATTGTCAGTGGGCTTGGGTTGGTGCTGACGTTTCTGATTTCAGCTCATGGTTTATATGAAGGGCCTGGCCTTGAGAAGAGGCTGAGCCCCGAGGAAGACAGTAGCCCTCATAGGTCCTTCAGCTAGAATGGAGACGAGGAAGGAGAGTCCCCGGGGTGAGTCTGGTGCCTGGGGTCTCATACAAACCAGACGATGGGCACTGATATTCATGGTGTCTGTGCATCATAAGCTGGTCTTGGTCCTTTACGTTTCCCAGTAAGCTGGAATGTGGAACAGAGTGAATTCCAGATGCTCTGATAGAATTTTTTTTATATTCAGGTGGCTCAAGGGCTGTCTTCTACAAGCATTTTGGAAACGCTAGTACTCGCATTTGATTGTTTTTGTCTCTTTCTTTAAAATCACAGTGTGTGTGTTTATTTGTTGTATATATTCCTATCACACCCTCCCTCCCCCAGACCACCCACCCAAGGAGCTGGTTTCAGGAATCACAGTCATGTGCTGCGGAAGGTTTGGGAAAGGCTGCTGGGTCTCACATAAGGAAAAGGATTATATCTGTGTTATTCACCGCTGGCTTCTCAGGACCTTGCACACCGCGGGGAAATAGAGGCTCTGATTCATAGCTCATAAATCTTACAGACAGGAGACAGTTCACTTGAGTTGCCTGATATTCCACAGAACATCAGCCGCGAAACCAGGAGGAGAGTCTCCTCTTCCAACTTCCTGTTCTCGGCAGGAAGCCATGCCTGTCACTTTATAAGCGTCCTGGGGATGGCTTTAGGTGTCAAGTAGCTCTCCAGGGGGAAGCAGTGGACAGGGCTGAGTCTTGAAGCCCAGGACTGTGCCTCTGACAGGATGGGTGGGGCTCAAGGGTCTTGAAGGCCCATCCTGTGGTAGTCAGCAAGGAGATTGGCTTGGTCCTTGGACTGGAGTTTCCTTGGCCTAGAATTGCCTAGAATTGCCTAGAATAGCCAGGCACTTAGCCTGGACTTGCCACATAGCCGAATGTTAGACCCTGATCACTGGAGGTGATCCTGGAAAGGGTCTTCTCTCAGCCTGGTCCTTGGAGCTGAGGCCGGGCTGGGCCCTCTCTTCTACGACAGGCTCTGGAGAGCCCAGAGCGAAAGGGATAGTGCATCGGCCATGTTCCTCCCCTTAGGGTTCTGTTCTGTTTCTTTTTTTTTTTTTTTGTTAAGATTTTATTTATTTATTTCACAGAGAGAGATCACAAGTAGACAGAGAGGCAGGCAGAGAGAGAGAGAGAGAGAGAGAGAGAGAAGCAAGCTCCCCGCTGAGCAGAGAGCCCGATGTGGGACTCGATCCCAGGACCCTGATATCATGACCTGAGCCGAAGGCAGCGGCTTAACCCACTGAGCCACCCAGGCGCCCCTCTGTTCTGTTTCTTAAGGAGAAGTCTCCTTCCCTGTGCACAACTCTGACTAGATCAGAGTGTGAGCAAGAGGGAAATTGTCTTTCCAAGAGTGCTCTGCGCTTGGATTGACCATCTTTGTGTCCTGGGGCTGAGAGCAGAGGCCAGAGGCGGAAGCTGAGTGATGCTTTGTGTGCTGGGCCTCACTTCTGGAAAACCAGCCAAGACCACTCCTGAGACCGTAGGCTGCTCTGGTCCTTCCCTTAGCTCCCGTTCTTTGGACTTCCCCAGGGTCAGATGTTCTTCCACATAAACTCTTGTTGTTCAGTCTGTGGCCCAAACAGCCCGAGGCCTGAGACAACAGTGGTTTTGCTGAGGCCATCAGAATGCTCAGTCGCTGGCCGGGCCCATGCCACCTCACAGAATTGGTGTGGCTGCCGCAGGCTCCCTATGGGACAATCAGCTCACCCACTTAGAGTCCATCAAAGGACTGGGTCAAATTCTGGTCCCCTTTCTGCTCATTTGCCCTGTCGTAGTCCCCCTCTCCCTTTGCCGTGCTCCCACCCCTCGCCCCCTCTTGGCACCATGGCCCACAGGGACCCTGACACCTGGGACACCTCGCACAGCCAGCTTTTCTCAAGCCGGACTCCATTGCTGTGAGGAGTCTGAAGGCGTTTTCTTTGAAGGATAAGTCGGGAGAGGGTCAGAGAGTGCTGAGAAGTTACGCCTGTTTCTTCTTTCTTTTTCTTTCCCCCTCTGGGGCTGACAGACCAGATTTTTTTCTTTTTTACAGTACATTTTGGCAAGCCCCATTTTTTTCTGACAGAAAAAAAAAATAACAGGCATATTTTGGGCGATTACTCAACTGGGGTCCTTTGTGACAGGATATGCAGCTGCGTGACTAATGGAGCTGGCTTTCTCCTGGCTTCCTTCCCCTTTCAGAGCTCTTGTTTACTGCTCTATACTGAGGAAAAAAAAAAAAAAGCCATAAGCTACAGATTTTATGTAAAAAAAATGCCTTGTGAGATACTCAAAGGCAATAAATCCTTTGGATATTCCATTTCTAGGGCTGCAAACTCCCCACCCTCTCCCACTTTTTCTTTTCAAATGCTTAAGCTCTTGACTCACGACATGTGAATCTTCTTCTCCCACTCCCATGTCCCTGCTTTCTTCTGAACATATGTCCCCCAGATCGTGTGTGTGAGTGTGTGTGTATGTTTGTTGGGAGGGGGGCAAGATGGGAACCATATTTTTGGTGCTTAACTCAGCAATTGCTAAAGGAAGGAATAATGACTTCCAGGGGCCTCGGGACCTTTTTCTTTTTTTTTTTTTTCCCCAAGGCCTGTGTGTTTCCATAATCTATGACAATTTTGTGGTGTAAGCAAAAGTTATTACAAAACACAGAACTAGCCTAATGAGGAAGGGTATGTTCTAAACAGGGAGAGACTGTCTCTTTTTAGAGGAAATCCAAATTTTGTCTGGCTTTGGAATTGAGAATCCTCTGGCTTCCCATAGAACGTTTGGAAGAAACTCTCCATCCAACGTACAGTGGTCGACAACTGGAACTGGCCTTTTAGTTTTTCTCGAGATCAAACAGCTTTGTATTGCAAAAAGCGTCTGGCCTGTGGATGGGTAAAATGGACTAGCTGGTCAGGTTTGGTAGAGATGGGCTGGGGTAGAAAAGGTCCACGACTTGTGGCCACATGATGGGTTCGAGCCTCAGTTGGGATCTGGAGTAGGTCATTTAACATCTGTAGGTCTCTTTTGCTCTCCCATGAAAATTAGGATAGTATCCCCTCCACCTAGGTGGCTGGCAGGAAAAGTGAGGTGACAGACTCCAAGGCGCCAGAAGGAACCGTAAAGAAGAATTCAGTGAAGTTTCATTCAAATGGCTGCTCTGGCTTTAAGCAGGGGAGAGAGGTTTGTTCCAGAAGAGCTCACGACAAACGGGACAGAGGTTATTTATACAGCGGCCCCGGGATGCAACCTATGGGGGTGTTTCTGAGGCTGGTATTGCCTTCAAGTTTGCCAAGTCCCTAGTCCTCTTCCATGTTGGCATCCTAACGTCCCACATCAGAATCCTAACTTTGATCCCGTTACTTTCCTACTCAGAAAACTCTCATCAAAACCGGACAAAAGCACCACTAACCCCCTCTCCTTTTCTCCACCTACCTTTCCTCTGACTAGCTTATCCTTTGCCCACACGCTGCCCCAGAGATGTGAACACTGAACGCAATTTAACCCCCCCACCCAACACTTCCCCCGATGAGTTGCTTGGGGGACCCTTCCTTCTAGTCCTCTTCCCGCTGCTTTCTGGTAAACCTTGCTCATTTGTCATTTCTTATAGGTTAGGTCACCTAAAACTTAGCTTTTCCCAGAGTCTACACCAATTAAGGGCTCCCGGAGGGGATACCCCAAACCCTCCAGCAAACCCTAACAACCATCTTTCTTACTTTCCAGAGCTCAAGTCTAATGTCCTTAGCGAAGGCAGTTGACTTGATTGCACCACAGGGTAAACTGAGGCACCAGCGAGGGAACCAGCTGGCCAGGGATCACATACCAAGTCCCTGACACAGACAGGAATAGAAACCCCACATCCTGATTCCAGTTTGCCTAGAGTGTAAAGAGGCACCTTAGCTTGGATATCCCAGAATAGTTTCTCCCAGGCTGACCAGCTGTGAAGTGATATGTTGCAAGGGTTATTTTTTGCCTTGGCTTAACTCTTAAAAAAACACCCCAAACTTCCTAAAATCGGCCTAAGAAAATCCATTTCTCACAAAGCCGTCTGCTTGCCAAGTATAAACCTAGTGTATTACATCACGGATGCCTTTAGGCCTCACTCTCGGCTTACAACGACACTCAGGTATCTGAATTAAATTCAGAAATCACAGTTTATTGAAGGAAACAGATCATTAAGTCACTCCACTGGACTGAAGCCGTCGACATTGCTTATTTGGAGAAGCTGAATGTTGAATAATGTTCTCTTGATTTAGGTGGACCTGGACGAGCTGGACTTATTCAGCAAAGGGTGGGGCCAGCCTGTGGCATGAGGCCTGTGGGGGCTGCTAGGAAGAGCGGAAGGGACTGCGGTGTGCTGGAGCTGCCTTGCATTGGCTGATTTTTAAATTTTCAGGAATTTTGTGAGCCAGTTCAACACAGCCATCATGAAAATGAAATTATATAAACCTACAGTTGGATACATTATATTAAAAACAACAGTAATAAATACTAAAACCAGATCACATCCTCATTATTTGGCTTCAATTTACTATTCTGTATGCTTTTGTTACACCTTCTTATGTCCCTCTGGTGGGGATATCGTACTTGTGTGCAGCTGTTCGTCTCTTCCCAGCGCCACGTTCAGTAATCTCCCATGGGGTGGTTTGAAATCACTCATGGGGAGAATAGTTATGCCACGGAAATGGGCAAACTCTACAATCGGGGCTTGATTTATGGTGTGAGTTGTATCCTTGGAAAGCTGATTGTTATACATTACCACGCCCTCCTGGAAAGGTGAGTCCGTGGACCGCTCTCTTGGAGTCCCAGAGGGGGGACCACTGCAGCAGGAAGGTACATGGCTGAGGGACAGCTGTGGACGAGGAATGACTTACTCTGGGAAGAGACCAACACAGGGGATCCAGGGGAAGAGCCAGCAGTCACAGACGAACCGAACAGAGCAGGAAGGGGGAACATGTACTAGACTGGCTAAGTTGTAATGTACTACCGGATAAGGTTAGATAGGAGAAGAGCCATAATGACTTTTACGTTCAAGGTGAGGGTTAACGCTGTATAACCACAGTGCTTTAAAGTTTTTGAGACTGGGGCGCCTGGGTGGCTCAGTGGGTTAAAGCCTCTGCCTTTGGCTCAGGTCATGATCCCAGGGTCAGAGATGGAGCCCTGCAATTAAATACATAAAATCTTAAAAAAAAAGTTCTCAAGACTTTTTTTTTATTCATGAGCTCTTGTGACCACTGGAACAGATGGGTAAGTTAGCTATCAGCCTCGTACCCATTTTACAGATGGGAAACAGAGGCAATGGGTGGCTAAGTAGTTCACACAAGGTTACTCTCTCCAAATAAATAGCTAAGCTGGTGCTTGATGGAGAAACAGATATGGCACAGACTCTGGGTCCGACGTATCTGGGTTAAAAAGCCAATCTTGTCATTTATGTAACTTTGATAAAGTTACTTTCCCTTAAATTTTTTTTTTTAAACTGACAAAATGGGGACAATGCCTAACGGTCACACGTTTGCAGGGAAGTTTGGTTTAAATGAGATAGTAGGTGTAGGGGGGCCTTAGGATGTTGTCAATAACGGTTCATTTCCTCTTCCCTCTTACCACGATGTTTTAAAAGTATTTATATTTGATTTTGAAATGCAGTATATGACTCTTTTGACTAACATATTTATTTTTCTAGTTATAATCTTTAGGTTTCAGTAAAATTATTCTGAGTAGTTTTGGCGGAAACTAATTAGAGGAGGAGGGGGCAGAGGTAGGGAGGAGGGGGGAGGGCCTGGAAAGAGCTAGCCCAGGGTTCAGAGTTCATAAAGGGCGTCTTCACTCACAGGTCACGGGAGAGAATTCAACCACACTGTCATGTTCAGCAAGGCCTTTCTTTAAAAGATTTTATTTATTTATTTGACAGAGATAACAAGTAGGCAGAGAGGCAGGCAGAGAGAGAGGAGGAAGCAGGCTCCCCACCGAGCAGAGAGCCCGATGCGGGGCTCGATCCCAGGACTCTGAGATCATGACCTGAGCTGAAGGCAGAGGCTTTAACCCACTGAGCCACGCAGGTGCCCCCAGCAAGGCCTTTCTGTACACCAGGACCTAGAGCTCCAGATGGCCTGCCTTTTCCTGGACCTAGGCTTCTGTGTCACCATTGGCAGAAGTGGGAGGGCCTAGCCTCTTAGCCCTCCATGCCCTGAAACACTCACAGCCTCACCACCATGCTTTGTCCTGGGGCAAGACCAACTGCACAGGAAGCAGAGGCCTCAGGCCATTTCTCATCTGGGCCAAGAGGCAGCCTGCACACCCACCAGGACTCCTACCCCTTCTGCCCAGATTTATCTTTCTTTTAGCACTTGTCTCTCTATGCCATGCTATGTAATTTATAAAACTGTATACTTCGTGAGGGCGGGGCTTTCTGCTGATTTCATTTGGGACCTAGAAAGGAACAGGGAACATGGAAAGCTTTTGCTTAAATAGTTACCCAAAGAAAAGAGTAAATTGGCTTATCACCCCACTCCCTAGTTTTTTTCTATTTCAAACAACAGTCCATTCTTTGACGGAGTTCGGTGGACTCAGATTTGGCTCAGGCCTCCTGAGCATATGTAGTGGTGGTGGAGGGTCTGGTCAGAGATCTGAGACGGAACCCCAGGAAGAGATGGGCAGCACTGGGGATGCTCCGCTGACTGTCCCACCGGGATTGGATGAGGCAATGAAGCTCTGTGGTTAAGAGCATGTTGGTTAAAATCTGGCCGCTACCACTTGTTAGCTATGTACTCTGGGGCAGGTTATTTTCTCTCTCTGAGTATCATATTTCTTATCTGTAAAATGTGGATAAAAATATCCATAAGGTTATGACTTGGATTCATGAGACAAAACATGGTGCGTGCTTAGCACAGAGCCAGGCATGGAGAAAGGGAGCTCGTATCCCTCATGTTGCAAAGGAGGTAGAAGAGGGGGTTTGTGCACGGTAGATGAGCACGTCTGGGCGGGGGGACTGGAAGAAACCAGACATGCTCAAAGCCTGAGCTTCTGCAGACACAGCCCAAGCCCAACCAGCCTGGCATGGGGGACTGCAAAGGGGCTTTGGAACAAGGATACGGACCCAGGGAGACCTGGCTGAGGCTGTGGAGCTGTCACGATCACAGCTAGCTGGACCCAGAGGCTGCAGGCATGACCCGAGTGACTTTGTGTATGTATGTCGTCTTACAGAGCTTTCTCTTCTTGGGCCAAAAAAGCACAAATGCACCTCAGCCCGTGGGAGAGTATATAACGGGGCAGCGGGGGCAGATACCAAGGCTGAAGACATGCCTATGAATACAGGACACAGGGATTCATGCAAAGCACAGAGTTGAGGACAACGGGGTTCAGAGCAGTAAGGAGAAGAGATAGGGTAAATGGGGGAGGGCAGCCTCATTTTTCTTGTACAAAGCAGTCAGTGGTTTCATTCCGAAAGGGGGCATTAGGGCAGGGGGCTTGGTGAAAGGGCAGGAGAAGACACATCAAGGATAGGAAGTGACATGTATGAAGGGGTCAAGTTCATGTGAAGAGGACTGGGCAGTGGGGAGCAGGGCAAGCTCGAAGTCTATGCAGCGTCTAGGCAGGTCCGGATATGCCCATTGCTTGGCAAACAGTCTGTCGCCCAATGGGCTCCCTGGGGCCAGCCTGACTGAAGCCCGAAAGTCCCTCTTCTGGGGACTAGAAAATGAAATGTCCTTTTCTAGCTTCGACCTTGAGCCTCTGTTTCCTCATCTGGGACACAAGGAGGACCATGCCTGGCTTCTCCAACTGGTCCTCACCAGGCACTGGAGCACTGAGAGTACGCAGTCCGTCTCCCAGGCCTATCTGTTAGGAACCCCTGGGGTCTTTGGTGCCGGGTGTCCCCCAGACCATGCCCTTTAGCAAGCTGATGGGTCCCATGAAAAGTGCAGAACAGCCGTGGTTGGTTCTGACCTTCCGCTGGCCTGCCTGCAAGGGGAGAAAATGTTCCTGGAGGCTGGGTGGAGGGGCTTGTCCATCAGTCAGTGCTGCTCAGGCACTAAACACATGAAGGGACGTGTGCAGAGCACTCTGGGCTCTTTGTTGGAAAGCCACCAGTGTGAGACAAAGGATGCCCTCCCTCTCAACATTCCTCAGCGAGGGCCCCCCTGCACCTGCCCCACCCTATAAGCGCCTGTGCAGGTGTAGACGTGTACACTCTTCTGGACGCTGGCTCTACCCCCGACAGTGTGCGAAGCAGGTGCGCATTCCTCTCCCTGGCCGCTACCTCTGCAACTGTGGGCATGCCACCTTCCCCTAATCTCCTGGGGTCTCAGTTTCCAGAGCTACAGACTAGGAGTCATAGATACTCTAAACCTCCTGCCCACTGGCAAACCTTCCAGAAGCGATTATGGAAGTTTTATTTTTTATTTATTTTTTTAAAAAAGATTTTATTTATTTGACAGAGATCACAAGCAGGCAGAGAGAGAGGAGGAAGTGGGCTCCCCGCCAAGCAGAGAGCCCGATGTGGGGCTTGATCCCAGGACCCTGGGATCACAACCTGAGCCGAAGGCAGAGGCTTTAACCACTGAGCCACCCAGGTGCCCCTATTATGGAAGTTTTAGATTCTCTGAAACCTCTATGGGCCAGCCTGTGATCCCATGCCAGATGTGGCCACTTCCCAGGTTCAAGTTCAGGGCCTTTGGTGTCTCCGGCGATGAGGGTCTAAAGCCAGCCTGCTGAGGTGGGACCTTAGCTTCTCCTTACTAGCTGGGTGACCCGGGGAAATCACTTTAACCTTTTCGTGATGGTTCTCTCATCTCTACGGGGAAGAATCACTGTGGCATTTGCCTCAGAGGCCGGTACAGCTATAGCATGAGCTCATCCATTGGAGTTATGAGTTAATGCAGGAGTTAACACAAATGTATGCGTTCACACTGTAAATGTGAGGTGCTTAAACCAGCGCCTGGCACATAGTAAGCCTAATTATATAAGTGATACCTGATAAGAACAATTACCGGTCTCCATTTTCCACCCCAGTTATTATTCTGGTCCCATTTTCCCGACTTGCTCACGATAGCCTGAGGGCCTGGCCCTATTTACCCTTGGCTTGCTACTACCACAGACACCCCAAGACTTGTGGGAGCAGTGAGTGGAAGAGAGGTCGCATAAAGCAGGATGGGCTAAGGACTGAGAAGAGAATGCGCGGTGCTCAAGAGAGGGCCAACGACAGGAGAAAGGCCTCGAAAACAGCACGAGGGAATAATGCCCTGGCTAACCTCTCAGAGGCCTGATAGCGCGAGGCAGTGGAATAGTGTCTGTGGAATTGTCCTCGCAGCTGGGGTGCCCCAGCACCTACATTTTAGGTGAGTGAGGCTTCATCTTTGTGTTCCTTGCACGGGGTGGAGACTCTTCCATTGAACCACATGTGAAAATTAGTGTAGTACCTGTGGCTTCTGGGTCCCAACCCCAGGCCTTTTCTTAGCACCTCTGTTACTGAGCTGGCCCAGTAGGGAATCAGGAATTCCCTAGACACCCGAGCAAGCTGGGAGAATGGGGTGCTGTCTCATGCCCACTTACCTAGGTTCTGTGCTTCTTCCTTCTGTCCTTCCTTCCTTCCTGATTAATTTATTTATTTTGGGGGGGAGGGGCAGAGGGGGAGGAAGAGAGAATCTTCCAGCAGACTTCACGCTGAGTGCAGAGCCCCATGTGGGGCTCCATCCCATGACCCTGAGATCATGACCTGAGCTGAAACCAAGAATCAGAAGCTTAACTGACTGCACCCCCTGGGCGCACCGTCCCCCCGACCCCATCATTTGTAATGCATCCCATGGCACCATGTTAGGTTTGTGCCAGATAAACCCTCAAAGACTTGAATTTCCTCAAACTGTATCTCAGAAAAGCAGGGCCCCAACTCAGATGTTTTTAGATCCCCCTCAAACTCCCTCTAGATGTTGATAATACCCCAGTCCTGAAGATATGATCTTAAGGAAGGGGGCAGGAGAGGCCTGCCTTGTTTATCTGCTGCTTCTCTTCCTCTCTCTCCTCTGCTTTTCCTCCTGGCCAGGAAGAGTTTTCTATGTTTCTTCCCACCTAGGGGAAACTTCCTTGGGTTACCTGCTGTCTTTTCTGCACTATGATAAAGTCCCATTATGGGATTTCCTGACTTTGTGCTTGTTATTTAAAAGGGAGATTTTAGAATTGAGGAACCCTCTTTCCAGAAAGCCTCTAGCAACTCAAGAAAAGTCGGCTTGGACCTTCCAGGCTGAGCAGTCACCCGTCATCCCAGATAGTGTGCCCTTGGCAAGAAGAAGCCATCGTGAGAGATGATTCACAAAGGAGAGGAAAATACAGTGGTTTAAGATGTTCACTGGTATTATCCCAGCACATTGAGGAAAGAAAACGTATCATGATGCTATTTCCATATAATTCGACGTATCATTTTGTGCTTACAAAATAAATAGGAATTTAAAGTATTTAAAATATTTAAAATATTTAAAATAAATGGGAGGGGCTTATGGTCTTCCCCGCATGGTGGCAATCGACATGATTTTCACCTCTTTCTTTTTGGCTCAAGCATATTTTCTACAATTCATAGGTTACCTTAGAGTAAAAATTAAAAGACAAAATGGATGATTTCTGACATTTGATGTGAAATTTTCTATGAAACACACAAATATATATATTTCATAAATAAATGTATGAGTATATGTAAATGAATGAATGCTTCATATGTAAAGAATTCTATATACCACTTGATTTATATAATGAAATATTATGTAACATATAGTACATATAATATACAAATGATATATACTATCCATCGGTTTATAGGTGACTATGCATAGTGAAATACTGGAAGGAAATATAGCAAAAACTTTCAATAGTTTTCCAGTATTTCCCAATTAAAAAAAATTTAAATTATTATCATTATTATTTATTTATTTATTTTTTGCACGGAGCATTGATTACATTTGTAATCTGAATGAAAAAAAATATGTGTGTGTGTGTGTGTGTGTGTGTGTGTTTCACTTTGGTGAAAATAGAAATTGTCAAATTACTTTCAGATCATTATTTCTGTGTGTGCTGGTAGGGCTATCTGCTTTTCTCAGCATGAAAACAGGCACAAATTTTTCCCTGTTTGGCAGCTTCTAAAAGTCCGGCTCGGCCCCTGAAGTTACCACAGGATTTGATGTTTCCATTTGGACAGACATGGCTTGGTCAGGGAACTGGTCTGCGTGGTCAGGTGGACTGTGGTTTAGCATCTAGATTTGCTTACAAACAGCAAAAAACCCATACGGTAGAGAATGTTCTGGACTTAATTTCCATGCACGAAGAGCTCTGTTTTGTAGGCGTGGCCTGTCTGGAGGGGCTGGACGGGAGATTAATCAGAAACACCGTTCACAGGCCAAAGCAAGCAAAAGGTGGAAGACAGTCTGAAGGGGGATGGTGAGACTGCAGGGTGGCTCTCCAGGCCCCTGGGGAGAGCACCATGACCGTCTCATGGTTATTTTCCATCCCTTATGACCTATGGGAATTCCCTGATGCCTGTGTAGCTGTTTGCAATTTGTCCTTTGGCTAGAGCTTTCTGGATTGCTGGGAGAGAAAACCCCGATTTCTCCATTTGTATTCTGGGGTGCGTAAATAGCAAAGTTTTAGGTTCCCACCCTCTGGATAGGGAGTAGCCCCAGGAACTTTTACCTAATATGTAAATGGGCTCCAGAGAAAGAAAGGTTTGACTGAGATAGGTAGATCTAGACTGTCTGGAACTTCTGGGTCCAGATGGGTCCATCTGCAAACAAGGACTTAGTGTATCTCCTCCCAGCCCCATTGTCCTCGGAGTTCTCTGAGGGAGCTTCCTCTCTGCCTAGAATTTTGAAATTCTCTGATGGAAGCTTGGTGTAATGGCAAATGTACTTTGGAGGCCTCAGAATGTTTTCCACTCTTCACCAATCAACCTTCCACAAAGTAGTTTTTAAATCCTTCCCTAGCACTAATAAGGATTGAGAAACAATAGAGGTTTCATGCTCTTGTCCAAATTGCATGGAAAGTTCCAGGGGCAACGGGAGGGAAGGATGGGGAGGAGAATAAAAACAGAACATCACGGTCTCAGGATGTCCAGCTTAAAATATTAGCCTCTGAAACTCACAGCTTCAAACATGTCACCAAGTCTGTAAATACTGTTCGCCTCACCTGGGGTTGTAAAGCTAACATTGTTTTGCTCCCTGGCTTTGCACGCATGGTCTCGTTTGACTGCAGGACACTGTTCACCCAACCACCGCCTTCCACGGGCCTCTATGGGATTCCAGGACCACCAGGGACTGCCTAGGAAGGGAAACTCGTTATATCACTGCTCCCAAGAAGGGACCACTTGGGCCCATACTCACAGCTCATGAAACATTTCTGTAGTTCTTCCAGGTTATACCACTTTCTGATCACTTCATTATCTTTTTGGAAAAGCAATCACATCTGTAAATATTGCCTAAGGCCCCACAGTGCTAGAGCATTGAGGAGGCATCCTTGGGGCACATGTTCTGGGATAAGGTTGGGGGACACACAGACTCAGGGAGACAGAGTGGCCTCTGTCTGAAATAGAGAACATGTGCAATAGTCTTCAGGAAGGAGGTCAACTTTATTTGTGTGTGCAGTGGACAAAAAGAGCCACGAGCTGAGAAGGAGAGGACTTGGGGGTTCTAGGCTACCCAGAAGTGTGGCTGAGGGTTGGGGGAGAGAGCAGAGGGCAGGGCTGGAGCTGGATTGCAGAAGATGGGCAGAGTCTAGATAGATATTGTAAGCCAAGGGAGCGGAAGGAGCAGGATAGGGGGCGGGTTTGTAGGTCGGTCCCAGGTGGAGTTCATCAGGGAAGGCATGGAGTGGAGCAGCGGCAGCATGGGGCTCCATCATGGAGGTCTTGCAACGTTTCTTTTCACTGTAAATTCTGGTGTGCTTTTTTCCAGATAAAGGCATATTGCCAGCAAAAACTCATCCAAAAACCTGACATTTGCTCCAGACCTCTTCTTCCTGTCTCCTCCCTCGTGCTGACCCACTAGTAAGCCCCCAAGCATGGACCAACCCCAGACAGGTGGTTTGCCCAGTTATCATGGGTGCCTCGTGGACAGTCCAGGCAGTTTTCCCTCTGCGGGGAGCTTCATTCTGCCAATGGAGCTGGACTGGGAAGAGCCTGGATCAAGGGTTTGGGCTGTGTCTCCACAGGCTACCATCTTGGGAGGGCCGGTGGCAGACGCCAGGAGCAGGCTGGCATCAGAGAACAATCTGGTAACCACTGAAAAGACCCTCATCCTCAGAGGATAGATGAGCCCACAGACACTGGCTTGGCTTGGCTCACCTTGGCTGGGAGCATTTCGGGAGAGAAAAGCGGGAAAGGGATGGGTGATGAGAGGGAGGAAAGGGTCTTCGGAGTTGAAATGAGATAATTGTGAGCCCCTAGCTGCAAACAGACAAGGGCTGGCCTTGGACCACGTTGCTGGCAGGTGTGACTCAGGGGTCACTATGGCCTGAAGCACTCCAGTGGGAGATGAGCGTGGAATGGACCTGCCAGGGCAGCAATGTGGGCAAAGGGGAAGACTAAAAGGAGCCAATGGCTAGGAAGGCGAGGTGGACGGTGTAATGAGACAGAAGATGTGAGGGCTCCAGATGGGAGAGAGAAAGCTGTTGCTGGGGATTGCTGGGGATGGGCCACTCCCAGGGGTAGGAGCTATGCTAGCGGTTTTTGGACACTTTCCATGACCACCTTCTTCATGGATTCATGAGACCAAGAAGCAAAAGTAAGGGAAGAAGGGCTTCTGAGCAGAAATGCCCCATAAACAAAGACTGATTGCCACCAGCAGAGCTGGAGGAGGGGAGAGGGGCACACTTGCCACTCCTCCCTGACTCAGAATGAGGACTTTCTCACTCAACGCCTGTCCATATGTCCATCTATCCCGCCAAGCCCCAGAGCCCCATGCTGATTTCCTTTGGAAGAGCCCCAGCTCCTGGAGTGGCCGTGGCAACAGCAGGGCCCACGGACGGCTCCAATCCCCAACCTCCCATCACAGGCGAGGGTCGGCCTGGTCCGTGGAAGTTAAAATAACACACTAGCTGTTTATGAGCAAGAGCCTTCAATAAAGTCATCGGTTGGTCCTCTAGGCAGCGTGTCTAATCTTCTCTGGCTGCCTTTCTAGCTGGCGGCTCCTGATCTATTTTGGTCTTTCTCTTCTTTGACTCATTCTGGGACTTCCGTGCCATAAATCTGGGCCCCCTCCAGTGCCTGGTCCCACCAGCAGGCAGACAATTCAGAATTAGCTGTGGTCATGGTTGTCCAAACTGACAGGCAGGGAAACTGAGGCACAGCAGGCTCCAGGACCTTGTCTTGTCTCCCACGGTGACCCAGAAGCACAGCTGCCAGGAAGGCCCAGGGTTCTGGCTGGGACTGTCACGCCGGGGTTTGTAGGGAAGGCTGAGGGCCATGTGAACTGCTGTAAAGCTCTTACTGGGCCATACTCGGTACAAATCCCAGGGGCCTGGAGGTAAATGAGACTGCAGTGTGTGTGTGTGTGTGTGTGTGTGTGCGCCTGCCTCTCAGGGTTGATGGTGGTGTTTGAAATCATCCCCATTCCTGGAATTTGACAAGCACAGTCTAGAGAAGGATCAGAAAACCCAAAATAGTGGGGATGAAAGAGAACAAAGAGCCTTCCCAAAGCCATGGTTCAAGCTGTGGGCAAAATGTCTTCCTGTTTCTCATGCAAAGCCCCTGCCACTGGGCCCAAGGGGCTGGATGGGCTGGTTTGGCCAGTCCAAGGTCAAGGCTGAACTCCCGACTCCAATCCCTCCGGCTGCTCCAGGCCTCTCTGGGTGCAGGCTGATGTGTTCTGGAGAGGGGAGTGGGGGTCGGGGAGGCAGGCAGGCTGTTAGGGTTTCAGACACTTTCTAGGTGCCTCGGGGGACCTACATATTTCCTATGTAAAGTTCAGTCTGTTTGCAATTAGGCCTCTCTTCTTTGCTTATTTCCGGAGAGATTAAAAATAGCGAAATCAGCTTAATCTGGGACTCTCTGAGATCAACAAGGCCACTGTTTCCAACAGCATGAAAATACCAAGCGGTCCCACCCACGTTCATGGGTCACACCGCATGGCAGGCCTGGTGGGCTTTCTGTAATGAAGGAACTTTAAGTTGCATGAGTTCTCAACAGATAAGACTCTGTTTTTTGACCCCAGCAAGGATATTTTCAACTAAAATGGAAGGGATTCCACACCACTTTGGGTCTGAAATCCTCTCTTTCCTTCTAAATGAGCTCAAAGCTGTGAACACCTTGTCCGAAAAGTCCACCTTGGTTCAATTACTTCACAGGTTTTAGTCTCTCCTTAGGGATTCAGCCACAGAGCACATCCCGGGCAGCTTCCGATACAAGGACGCTGCCCCTGACCTGTCACCGTGCTGTGTTCTGGGAGGCCGGGAGCCTTGTCACTGATCTTCAGCAGGTCTGGTAAGGAACAGCTCCCATGTGGGAGCTGGCTCTTCAGGCCAAGGAGGGCCACAGGTTGGAGGAATGCTCCCTTTTATGTGCTGCATTAGTCAGAATGGGAGCGCTCTGCTGCCATAACAAAGAGCCCCACGTGTCATTGGTTACACCACCTGGGACTATGATGTTGGACTGCTGTAGTCAGGGGGGACAGGATGGATGCTTGCTGAGATGCCTTTAAGGGCCAGCCCTCTAAGTGCCTGACGTCACTTTTATCCACATCCCTTTGTCCAAAAGCTAGTCACATGCAAGGGAGGCTGGGAAACGTGGGATTTGGGTGAGCGGGCATCATTGGAGGCTTTGGCCAGGCATCACCAGCCATAAGGACACTGAAGCTTAAGGAGCAGCATCAGAGAAACCTCTCGAGGCTGTCGGCAGAGCAGTACTATGAACTGATGGGGCCTGTCTCTCCCCCTACCCTCCACCCCCAACTGTTTCCTCTTGGCCTAGATGCCCGCAGGAGTGTGGCTGCCTCAGGGAGGCATCCTGGAACTTAGCCCCAAGCTGGATGCCAGGACGAAGCACATAGTAGGTAACTGGGGTGACAAAGATGAAGCACCTGGGTTATTAGTGACCATCAGAAGGCAGGGTGAGGCCCTTTGGTTGGCAACACAGGGATCTGTAATAACTTGTCTTTATTGGGTCCACAAGTCAGGTTTCCTAGCAGACCCACCAGGTGAAAGGTCTTCATATGTGCTTCCATTGAGGTTCTCCTACAGGAAGCACCCGGGGGTGGGCACTCCCTCCTGTGTGCCTTAGCCAGCACCCAGAGGTGGTCTGCTCTCAGCTAGGACACTGGGGTATATGTCTTCAGTCACTGGGGACCTTGGGACAGGGCTAAGGGCTTTTCTGGGACAGTGCTGGGAGGGGAATTCTGCAAATAGTGAAAAGTCAACCAACGGAGATTTAATAAATAAGGGCTGATTCACATATTTAACATCAACAGAATTAATAAAGCATTTCCTCCTGACAGAATTAAATGATTATCATGGATTTTCTTCTCTGCTGAGAAGAAATCCTTTGTCAAAGGGATGCTCTTTGTAGTGTCCATCTTGGCCTTGTCTTGAGAATCTAAAGCTGAACCCTCACTAACATGTGGACAAGCAGGTGGGCATATTGGTTCACACTGGGTGCAATGGTTCATTTTATGTGTCGACTTAGCTAGGCTCTGGTGCCAGTGGTCTGTTCAAACACTAGCCCAGATGTTTCTGTGAAGGTATATTTTAGATGTGAATCACATCTACAATTAAGTAATCTACAATTACTTAATTTTAAGTAAAGCAAATGGTCTTCCACAATGTTGGTGGGCCTCATTCAATCAGTTGAAGGACTGAACGGCGAAGGCGGAGAATTCCCAAAGAAGGAATTCTGCCTCCAGATGGCAGCGTAGAAAATCTGTCTGAGTTTCCAGCCTTCAGACTCAAGATTGAAACATCATCTGTGACCCGAATCCAGCCCACCTGTTGCCCTGCAAGAACGGAAGAGACAATTCCTTTAACTCTCTCTCAATCTCTGTCTCATTATATCTATATCTATAGATATATCTATATCTGTATCTGTATCTATATCTATCCATATATCTCCTTTTGGTTGTGTTTTTTCTAGAGGACTCTAACTCTGTACAACTAGGAGGAAAGCTGATTAAATTAGAAGTCGTCTCATGTTTAGCAGACATTTATATTAATTCATAGGGAAAGGGAGTAAACTAAAGGGAACTACAAGTCATGATGTATAAATAAGAGGTTTCACTATAGCAGTAATATTTGCTATTATATTAAATGTACAACATGGGATGTAGCAAAGGCTAAACTTGATGGAAATGGCTTTGGTGTTTTAGTAATTTCAATTCCAAGGAGGTGGTGTTTGCTGGTGTAACTTCCTGTCTGGGGCTCAACCTCTTCCTTCCCCTCCGGGTGCTGCTCTCCTCACATCAGAAGCCTGCGTGTGCGCACCTGAGCCACAGCCTGTGCTTGCGAATCCCGTGCCTGTGCCTGGCCCTGCCTCCTTTCTCTTCTTTCCATTCTGCTACGTATGTACCTTGAAACAACTGGCGACTAGGGCTCTTTGGTTGCCAGAGAATTTGTCTCGAGGTGCTTTAGCCACAGAGAAATCTAATGGTCCATGTAACTAAAAGGTCCAGAATTAGGGTCAGCATCAGACACAACTGGATTCAGGGTTAAAATAATACGCTCTTAGGACTTGATCACCCTTCATCGCTCAGTTCAGTTCTTCGCTGTCTTAGTTTAAGACTCAGTCCTCACGTGACCAGAAGCAGCAGCAGTTCCAAGCCCTGCACCTCTCAAACTTGAGGTTCAAGGGAAAAGAGGGTGTCTTTTTCCCAGAAGCCCTAAGGAGAACCTCGAGGCATTCTATTGACTCTGATTGATCGGATGTCTCCTCCTACACCAATCACTGTGCCCAGGAGGACGGGCTGCACTGACTGGCTGAGACCTGGGCCAAGGGCTTCCTCCTGAGCCAGCAGTGGTGTTGGCTGAGCTGGGACTTTCATGAAGGAAGAAGAGAGGACAGGGTAGGATTCTCCAGGAAGGAAGTGGAGCATGGGTACCAGAAGAGAGTGGGCGAATGATGGATAGATAAAAGGAGAAATGAGAAAGTTTAAATATTCTTAATCTTTTTATTTATAGAAAAGCAGCTCTGGGGGCAGGGTCTATGTGAAATTGGTTCACTCCTTTTTTTTTTTTTTTTTCCTGATGTCCCCGGATCCCTTTCCATATGTGCTGGTGCAATTGTGACTGCCAGGGTGATGTAAGTTCCAGCAGGAATGTGTTCTTCCCTTAAGTCCCTTTCCCAACACCCTGCTCTATTTCCAGAACCTGATACAGACTCGGTTGGGGAGGAGGTAGGGGGACTATATTTCTGACAAAGCAATGTTTCCATTTCACACATATGACTAATAAGGAACTTGGCCAGGAATAGGTCTTTTGCAGTTTTGGAAACCCTGGCCTAGACCATAAATCACTGAATGAGGCTCTAGCCACATCCCTTAACTTAAAACTCAGTTTCCATCTGCTGAGGGTCCTGCTTGAGCGGTGAAGCAAGAGAAGAACTGACCTTGAGTGTCTAATGGTGTCATCCCATTGGGACAGGCCCCAGGCCTGTGGGGAGGTCACCTTCCCATGGCATGGCCCTCAGCAGTGATCTGGGGTCAGGCAGAAACTCTGAGCTTGGCCCCTCACTCCCTTGTCCTGCGGCCTTGCCAATACAAGCCTTAAAAGTCATGGAAACATCTCTAGTTTTCAAACTCAAGGGATTCCAGCAACAGAGGTCAGAGAGTGGAAGGTCACATGGGAATATGTGGAAGGGCAGATATCTCTGGGCAGAAAGATGCTTGCCCTTGGAGCATCTGTGTAAGTACGGGAGAAAGGGGATGGAAGCACAGAAGGAGCATGGCTTGGTCCTCTCAGGAAAGAGAAATCAGGAGTTGAGGGGCATTGGCAGGGAAAAGAAACATGTCTAGGCTGAGAATCCAGGACACTTCATCAGGCATTTCCATTAGGACAGACATCCAGAAAACCTCAAATCTTCTGACATAGAGGATAACATGACACGAGATGGCCCACAGAATGAGAGGGCATGTTGATGGTTTGGTAGGAATGGTTCAGTAGTAAAGATTGGGTTGGAATGGCAAAAAGCAGACCAATTCAAGGTGATCAAATTTAAGGAGGACACAGTAGATAGAAGATTTAGTGGCACTGAGTAGATATCTTGGGGCAATAAAAGAAGGCATTGTCCTCCCCTAATGGGGAGGGCTGTGTTCCTCCATCTTGGCCAAATCTCCAACTTTCACATAGCCCAGATCTTGGGGGAACCTTGTTTCACCCTTTACCAGCTAAAAATAGTAGGGTGAAATGTGACTGACCAGAGAACCTTTGACCTCTTTTGGGTTTAGCTTTTGGACAGAGTTAAGAGACTCTTCTTCTGAGTCTTATTTTGGTAAGAACATCATTTGGGGGTGGGATGGGGTGGGAAGAAGCTCTGTAAGGGCAGGCTGAAGGGTACCGCATTTCTTTAGCTTAAACACGCAGGAATCATACTTGATGATTGGGGAACTTTAAGGTCATGCCAAAAAGGGACAAGAAAGGGGTATCAGATAGGATGTAAAAAGCAGCCTCCTAGATGATTCTTTGCTTAAAATTTCTCTTGAAAATAAGTAGTAGGACTGGGAGCTTCTCTAGCTACTAACACAACAACAACAACAACAACAACAACAACAACAACAACGGTGCTTTCATTTTCTTTCTCCTGTAGTATGTGGGCAGATTACCTGAAGTTCAAGTTCCCTGGTAGCCATAAAGAGTAAAACCTTGCAGCACATTGTTAGCTTATCCTAGCAACACCCTCAGAGGTGAGATTTTCTCTTAATAATAATCTGTGATAACTCTCCTTTCTTAAGTGCTTGCAATTTGTCATAGTGGTAGTCCTCAAAGTCAGCCTCCTGGAGCACAGAGCAGGGGAAGCTGGATGGAGAGGGGTCCTGGAGGAGTAAATGGACATGCTCGGCATGAGTCAGGAAGTGGGGCTGTTTGAGGGAAACTTCTGCTTTGGGGTTCAGGGATTATCTCTTTCATGTAGAGGCAAAAGGAAGGCTTCTGAAGACTTCAGAAAGAAAATGCTGACCATTAGGAATCAGCGTGGATTCCCCAAGAAAAGAGATGGTCTACCAGTTGTACTTTTACTGTTGTGGGGGCATGGGATTCCTAAGTTTGCTCATGGCATTGCAGTAGGCAGCAGAGCAGGAAACTTATGGCGCTTTTGAGGACAGTGAGGGCTGGAAGACAGTGTACACGTAGTGGCTGGGGATGTGCTGATGGAATAATAAGCAGACAAATGCACTGCCCCCCCCCCAGCCCTTGCACTTCAACGGTCTGTCTCACTAGAGACTAGGAAGAACTTTCTCCTTCTCCTCCTCCTTCTTCTCCTCCTTCTTCTTCTCCTTCTCCTCTTCTTCTTCCTCCTTCTCCTCCTTCTTCAATTTTATTTATTTGACAAAGAGAGACAACAAGAGAGGGAATACAAGCCAGGGGGAGTGGGAGGGGG